>NC_064760.1:10558708-10858708 GCF_011397635.1 Epinephelus fuscoguttatus | reverse complement strand
AAATAAAATAATATACTAAATGTAACTGAACATTATAACCTGCATGAAGAAATGATTTCTGGAGGGCTTTTGTATTATTCTACATTAGCTTTAACTAGGTGTGCCTAATAAACTCGCAAAGGAGTGTATTTCCATTTTGGGAAAATGGCTCCTCCTGCACAAAACTGTACAGCTCACAGTATATTGTACATATTTGTTGTGTTGTATTATTCTTAAGTTTCTTTTTCATATTTAATTGTAATATTTTTTTTCTATATTTATGTTCTCAACTGTTGCAGTACTTTGACTTTATTTTTATTTCCTCTTAATATTTTTATTGTATGTTTAATGTATGCAGCAAAGTCCAAAGCAAATTCCTTGTAAGTGAAAACCTACTTTATAATAAATCTGATTCTAATTTGTGACATAAATTATTCTTTCATTTTATTACATTCTAGTTTTCCGGACTTATTTACAATGTGTGCATATGTGAACATACATTTCCTCAAATAGAGTGAAAATCGCTCATAAAGATCATGGTTCCGCTGATCCAGGGTGTCTACAGATATAACCACGTTAAATTTAAGACCTTTGAAGACCTTTTTAATATCACCTTACATGAAATTTAAGACCAAACCTGTGTTTGTTCAAGATGAACAATAAGGACAAATGACAATTTGGTGAGTTTAAGTTTAATGTCTTTAATGTAAAAAGAAAACAAAATCTTGTTGCTATCATAAATGCTATTTATTATTGCAATTCCTCAGTCTGTCCAATGATTGTAAACAGTCATTGTATCTGTCAGTCAGGCTGGAGAAATTTTCACGATATTGTGACCGAAAATATTTAAGACCCATCATATCTGAATTTAAGACAATTTAAGACTTTTTAAGGAACTGTAGACACCCTATGATCTACCACTTCTATGGATCAAAAATCGGAGACAGAATCATTCCGATACAAATCCTGTTTAAATAATTTGCTTATAGTCATCATGTTGTCCACTTAACTGACTTTACAAGGTCTTTTCATACATGACAACATATGGAAAAATAATTAAAACTACAGTAATTCGATTTTTCGTGACTTTATACTATATTTTGCCTCATGGTTACCCTTCTGCTTCCAGCTGGCCACCCGAGACTGCTGCTGCATGCACACTGAAATAAGAGTTGCTCTGGAAATGATACGATACTGCCTAATATGGTGGATTGGGTATCAGCGAGTACGTGAGTCTATGCACCGATCCAATGCCAGGTAACTGATTAATAAACTTTTAAGTAGTTTCACACGTGGATAAAATGTCAGCTTTCCCTGAAATCAGTTTTTCCTCGCTGTCTTAAAACTGTAGTCTACACATAAAGCTGCACTGTGTAGCCACTGGCATTTATTTAAGAGCGGCAGGAAGAACTGATTTTTCGGTAAATAGTGTAACATTATCCGTTAGCAAATGTCAATTCAGGTAATAAAAGAAAATTCTATGGCATTAGTCATCTGTATGTATTTGTTCATGTTTAACAAAGGCTTTAACCAGAGCCATGCTGTACAATGATAATATTAATTTCACAACTGTGGATTAATAGGATCAACTGAAATGCAAGTTTAGGTATCGGAATCAGTAAAGGGAAGCAAAACAGTATCAGAACATCTCTGCTTGAAATCAAGATGGGAAAAAGACTCTCTCAATGAAAAACATTCTCAAAACAGTCTCCTTGATGCTGATGACGAACTGCCAAAAAGAGCCAACGAGATGCAGCAGCAAAGCCTTGTGTTCCTCTGGCTACCTTGTGTAGTCTGCTCTAACAAAGAGCAGTCATGCTTGCTTGTAATGGAAACAGAAAATAAATGAGCGCAGGGAAAGCACCTGTGGTTTAAGCTGTCCTCATCAAGTGGATTGATAATGTGCGGTCACATAATGAAGCAGCTCTATTTAGAAACAGTCAATAAAATTCAGTAAATAGCGAAGATGTCCATTTCATTACTTTACATTCATGTAATAAACATACAAATGCCAATTAGATGGTGCTCTGCATGAGAAATACAGAAGAGAAAAAAATGGTGATAATCCACTTACAGTGATGAATTTGACCCAAACAGATGTGCTCACTGTAAGCTGTTCTCACTGTACCTATACTGCAGGTAATTAGTCCTGAGGAGCTGCAGGTGCAAAATGAGCAATATAGAATATAATCAGCTATTTTTGTAACCTGATGATAGAGAATACAGGCAAAGAGGCGGCTTTAACTAGACAAACATTTGCAGTTCAAGCAGAGGGTGAAGATATGCGACAAGACGTGTTTCATTTAATTGCTTCAAGCATACATGTTAGTGCTCTGACATGAAGCTCGACTATGTTTGACAAGAAGGCAAATCTGCAATGCCAACAGTCACGGTGGAGGGAAAGTAGCAGCGGCTTTCAGGAAACTTTCCTCACAGATTGCTTTATCAGCTGTGTAATGCGTTGTAAGGGCTTTAGGCTCTAACCCCTCTCAAAGCTTTGCTCAAATACAACCCAGGAGGTGTTGAGCCTGTGCCCTGTCTGGCAAACACAGCCTTATATGCGCATTAATTTCCCCCCGTAACACTTCCCACTCCCTGCCAAGCCCATCTGCCTGCAAAGATGGCCTCTCTAAATTTGAACGTATTATCCTAAAAATGCTTTAGAACTTTCTGCAAAGAGTAGGTTTGGAAAAATGACACCTAGCTTTACCATGCTGCTTTTCTGGAATTAAATTGAAATCATTAATATGTGTTAAAGAGAATCTAAAGCCCAAAAAAAGGTTTCATCTTCTACTGGAACACTTTATTGGAGATAATTAAGCATCATCTAGTTAATTCCTAAAAAGTAAACACTCTAAATATAAGCCAAGCAGTAATTACTGCATAGATTGCTGGAAAAGGGCACGGTCTTTTACATACTGTGGGTACTGGAAACATTATTCGTATCAGATATTTCTGAGCAACCCACAGCCTGTACAAGAATACAAGACAATACCTTTTCAGTCAAAGTTCCAAAGGTCTGTGAGGATTTCTACCTGATGTCGACCCCGCTGGGATCTCCCTTCTGACAGCTCTCGCAGAAGTAAGTCATCCTGCCGTTGTCTCCAAGACGACAGACTGTGATGACATGAGAGCACTGGCCACACTGGGGACGCTTGTAGACTTTGTAATGTTTGTAGAGCGCAGAGCCAGATTTGCGACACTGATAGAGATGAGGAGGGCAGACATGAGTGAATAAAGAGAGCAAGGATAAAGAGAACAAGAAAAAAAACATTCACCTTTCCTTACTTGTCTCTTATGCATAGACAGGAATATTTGTTTTATCTACTCTCTAGGCAGCCGGGCTTTGACTTTCTCTCTCCATTAATCCATCACTGCAAGTCAGTCTAAATGAGGTGCCAGCTAAAGAAATGTGTATCCATTTTAATAAGCACATACAGATTTACGATTTACACCACAACAATTTTTAATACAGGGCTGGAAATACTACATGTATACACACTGTAGTGAACGTAAAATTTGAGCTATGCACGAGGGCTGCCCCTGAATAGTCGACCAAATGTTAATCGACCAGAGAGGTCATTAGTCAGCCAGATTTTACTGGTCGCTTAGTCGCAGAAATAAAAAAAACACAGAAAAAAAACCAAACTAACAAAAAAAAAAACCTACTGCTGTCAAACTAGCCGTGGCCGCCGCACCACAGTGAAGTTAGTTTAAAGTTGAATATTCAAGTGGACAGACATTCACTCTGGACCAAAGGTCGCCTCTTTCTCAGTTTCACTCCACGTTGGCAGTCGGACAGTTAGCTCACCTCCCAGCCTTCTGCTAAACTGCTGGGGGCTGATTGAAGGATCATCAACGTATTGCTGTTTAAGTAACACAAAACCCATGTTTTATTCAACACCTTCACACTAACATTAGTGAAAATTATGATTAAAATGATAATAAATTGGTCTCAGGTAGCACACTTATTTTCATTATTAATGTGCAGTTCATTTATTTTACATAAATATTCTATCAGAAAGTAATAGCAGTTTTTTAATAAACTCCATGTAGGGTGTCCCGGTGACTCAAATTTAATATGAAAATGTAGAACTACACAGGACGCAGCTCTTCACGCAGGACTTTAGTGCTTCTTTTACTTTATATTAATGTTTTTATGGAAAATACAGTAATAATATTTTTGTTAAACTATATCTTGCCTAACGGTAACCAGTATGCTTCCAGATGGCCACCTGAGACTGGTGCTGAGTGCACACTGAAATAAGAGTGGTTCTGATACCAATATCAGAAATGTCTCTGATGATGATCCAATACCAGATAATTTATTAATGAACTTTGAAGTAGTTTCACACCAGGGACTCAAATTTAATATCAAAATGTAGAACTCACAGGACCCAGCTCATATAGGACTTTAGTGCTTCTTTTAATTTATATTAATATTTTAATGGAAAATTACTCCCCCCCCCCCCAAATAAATTCCATGTAAGGTGACCTAGTAACTGAAAATTGATATCAAAATGTATCACAGGACACAGGAGGACACACGAGGACACACCTCTTCATATGGAATATAGTGCTGTTCATATTTCAAAATTAAATAAAACTAGACTGTATTTTGTTTAGTAACTTCCAGTGTGAGGCGTAGTTTCATTCATGCTCACAAACTGAACTGAAAGCTGTTGTTATAATGCAAATTTGGTAACTCAAGTGTAGAATTAACTATTTACTCAATAATATTTATTTGTATATAAATTATTTAATATGAATAAATATTCATATAAAATAGAAGGAAAGAAGTCACCAAAGAAGTTTTCAAACTGACAGGGAAATTCACCCATTTTTAAAATTCATACATGTTATTTTTATGATCTAAGACAGGGGTCGGCAAACTTTACGATCAGAACAAAAACAAATAAAATAATAAAACATTAAAAAATCTGTCTGGCGTTGCAAAACATATTTGAGCCTTATAATGTAAGTAACACAACCTATTAAGTCTTAATTAGCCTATTACCATTACCAATAGGTCTAAATGAGCATCCATTGATATGTTTTACTACAAGGTGGCTACTCTGCAGTGGCCTATTTCTAATAATTTAGTACTTTAACTTTGCAGCATTAGCAGTGAAAGCAAACAAATCTGTCCACACACTATTGTATTCTCTATTTTCCTCCGAGACTTTTCGGTTTTTTTTGGATTTGGAATCAATAGCTAGTTTAACTAGGAAAACTTAAGACAAGCCACTGCTGTTTAGGTCTAGCAAAATTCATAGGAATACGTGTCAGGCCACAGAATTTGAAACTTAAAACGTTAAACTAACCCTAACCCTAACTTTAATAATTAATTTCCATCCTCTTTTTATTTGGTTTTTTTTTTTTTTTTTTGTTAAAGCCACAGGAAGCAACTAACAAGGAGCTAAGGAGATGCATGCAGGTCCGGAGCCTCAGGTTGCCTACCCCTGGTCTTGGACAGTCCAAAAATGTTAGTAAAAATGAACAACTTTCTCCCAAATCCAAAAACTAGAGTGCTAAAACTCAAATTTGTGATGTCATAGTGTATAAAGTCTGGAGTGTCTCCATAGACAATGAATTGGGAAAGATGTTATATATGACACTGAGAGCACACAGGAGAATGTTCTGAGTATATGGGAACATTTTCTGTTTCAGAACTGAGAACACTACAGTGGAATAAAGCTCATTTGGATATAAAAATAAAAACAAACATTCTGTGGGTCCATAAAATCAGGCTGCCATTCACTATATGGAGCAGCTCCAGACGTTATACAATATGACATCACAAGTTTGAGACTTACTCCTCTGGCTTGTGGCTCTCAGAGAGAGCAGCTCATGTTCACAAATATTGATTAAACTTTCCTAGCCCGTGGAAATAACATATTGGAATTCTTAATTTAAGTGGCGCTCCCCTTTAAGTTTGCTGAGAGGCTGCTCAAAATGTTCCTGTATCCAAAATTGAAGTAGTTTCACAGTATGTCTCTGTAATTTTGATTAGATCTGTCTGCAGCCATGGCAGACGTGCAGATAAAGAAGGACAAGCATACCAGATGGAGCAGTAAGAATCTTTTTTTGGTACTTGTACATGTTATTCTAAAAGTTACATGTACGCAAAGAAGTATTTTGAGCCCTGATATGTTTGTGCTATTGATGTTCAAATGTCTAACCTTGTAAAACAGAAGAGTGAAATCCCGCGTCATCTTCACCAAGTGATGGATCTGCTCGTCAGTCAGCTGTTGAACCTAAGAATGAAGTAGCACAGTTGTTTACAGTTCACAGCACGAGAGCAAATAAACCTTTGTTTAGCTCTTCATTTCAAAACAGAGACGTTGGGCGCTTCACAGTCAGCAAATCAATAATACAAGCAGTGTTCAAACAGTAAAACACCAGACATGAATGAAAAACTGGATTTAAAATGATGCAGCAGAAAAAAATTATATAGAAAATATTTCCAAGACCTGACTTTCGCTCACATAGAGTAAAAAAGAAAAGATCTGAAGCACACAAACACACACCACTTGTAGCTCTTTCAGGATACCTCGGGGCTCGGTAATGGAGGGGAAGCTCATAAAGATTCAGTGGTCCCAGAAGAAGACGGGGCCAAAAGTCGTAGATTAATGTTTTGGTCCAGTGTGCTATATTCTTAAACCCCGACTTATACTTTCTAAGAGAAGCAGAGCAAAGCCCCTGGTAATAGTTGAGTAATAGAAGTATTCATGCTGCAAAGTGTCTCTCACTGACAATGGATAGGTCACTCTAAAAAAAACGGAACACTTTCCTTCTATAGTTTGCTTAATAAAAAATATTCCCTGAGAGCAATGTGAAGTGTTGGATCTCTCACATTTCACGTGACAGACACTGCACATTCTTACTGTGAATGTCTGCTCATTCTTTGGACAATTTTGCATACATCTGCTCAAACTACCACTTTAAAAAAAATGCACTGCTCTTTAGTTTTAATTCAGATAAATAACAGTAGTTTACAACACTTACAGATAACGACCCTAAATCCAAAAAAGTTGTGATGCAATGATCTGCAAATTCTTTTCGACCTTTATTTAATCGAACAATGTTCAGACGGATAAATTAGGGTTGGGCGATTATGAACAATTATGTACAATATATCTTTATATTTTCAAGCTTTTGCTAATATCTTAAATTTGTTTTTCATGTGATAGAAGTAAAGGTTGTTTCATTAATGTGTGTCATTGAATTTGCGCTCATTCAAATGACGTGTAATGAAGGACTGAATGACTTTAAAACTCTTTTATTTATTTTTTTTTTTTAGGTTGCCTAGGAGATCAAATGTGTGCACCGTTAATACCAATGTCTGATCTAAATATCATGTGAATATCTGCACTGAAAATAAGCTTCATGAGAAAACATTTTTGAATACTTTGTTCCCCAATTGTATGTTGAAAAGGATCATCAAATCATTGCATTCAGGTTATATTCACATTTTACAATGTTTGGGGAGTCAAGGTACATATACATATTTTTGTAGTATCTTTTTATTATAAATTTATAATATACAGTACAGGCCAAAAGTTTGGACACACCTTCTCATTCAATGCGTTTTCTTTATTTTCATGACTATTTACATTGTAGATTCTCACTGAAGGCATCAAAACTATGAATGAACACATGTGGAGTTATGTACTTAACAAAAAAAGGTGAAATAACTGAAAACATGTTTTATATTCTAGTTTCTTCAAAATAGCCACCCTTTGCTCTGATTACTGCTTTGCACACTCTTGGCATTCTCTCCATGAGCTTCAAGAGGTAGTCACCTGAAATGGTTTTCCAACAGTCTTGAAGGAGTTCCCGGAGGTGTTTAGCACTTGTTGGCCCCTTTGCCTTCACTCTGCGGTCCAGCTCACCCCAAACCATCTCCATTGGGTTCAGGTCCGGTGACTGTGGAGGCCAGGTCATCTGCCACAGCATTCCATCACTCTCCTTCTTGGTCAAATAGCCCTTACACAGCCTGGAGGTGTGTTTGGGGTCATTGTCCTGTTGAAAAATAAATGATCGTCCAACTAAACGCAAACCGGATGGGATGGCATGTCGCTGCAGGATGCTGTGGTAGCCATGCTGGTTCAGTGTGCCTTCAATTTTGAATAAATCCCCAACAGTGTCACCAGCAAAACACCCCCACACCATCACACCTCCTCCTCCATGCTTCACAGTGGGAACCAGGCATGTGGAATCCATCCGTTCACCTTTTCTGCGTCTCACAAAGACACGGCGGTTGGAACCAAAGATCTCAAATTTGGACTCATCAGACCAAAGCACAGATTTCCACTGGTCTAATGTCCATTCCTTGTGTTTCTTGGCCCAAACAAATCTCTTCTGCTTGCTGCCTCTCCTTAGCAGTGGTTTCCTAGCAGCTATTTGACCATGAAGGCCTGATTCGCGTAGTCTCCTCTTAACAGTTGTTCTAGAGATGGGTCTGCTGCTAGAACTCTGTGTGGCATTCATCTGGTCTCTGATCTGAGCTGCTGTTAACTTGCGATTTCTGAGGCTGGTGACTCGGATGAACTTATCCTCAGAAGCAGAGGTGACTCTTGGTCTTCCTTTCCTGGGTCGGTCCTCATGTGTGCCAGTTTCGTTGTAGCGCTTGATGGTTTTTGCGACTCCACTTGGGGACACATTTAAAGTTTTTGCAATTTTCCAGACTGACTGACCTTCATTTCTTAAAGTAATGATGGCCACTCGTTTTTCTTTAGTTAGCTGATTGGTTCTTGCCATAATATGAATTTTAACAGTTGTCCAATAGGGCTGTCGGCTGTGTATTAACCTGACTTCTGCACAACACAACTGATGGTCCCAACCCCATTGATAAAGCAAGAAATTCCACTAATTAACCCTGATAAGGCACACCTGTGAAGTGGAAACCATTTCAGGTGACTACCTCTTGAAGCTCATGGAGAGAATGCCAAGAGTGTGCAAAGCAGTAATCAGAGCAAAGGGTGGCTATTTTGAAGAAACTAGAATATAAAACATGTTTTCAGTTATTTCACCTTTTTTTTGTTAAGTACATAACTCCACATGTGTTCATTCATAGTTTTGATGCCTTCAGTGAGAATCTACAATGTAAATAGTCATGAAAATAAAGAAAACGCATTGAATGAGAAGGTGTGTCCAAACTTTTGGCCTGTACTGTACATATATTCTACATTTATGCGTCTTGATATTTGCAATACTTGCTTTTATTTTCATTTACTCTTCATGTATGTTAAAACTTTACTGGCAATAAACTGGATCCTGATTCTGATGGGATTTCCATATCAGGAGTATAAAGTATTTAATGTTAAATTTATGGTACAAATCAGAGGAAAACCCTCATTTGAGTCTCAATAAAGATCATATGCATTCTTAGAAATAAATGAAAACATTCCCAACTCAGTGAGAGGCATTTCTGTGTCGCATTGCGCTTGTTTGTCTCTTCCCTGTTTCACCCTCCTCATTGCAATGCATCACTCAGTAATACAAGGGCTTAAACTTTTTCGGTGAGAGTTCTCTTGCATTTTTATTCCCTTTTTTTGTTCCTCTGCTGAACACCATCTATCATCTTTTCCATACCTTCACGGCTGGGTGGAGGCCCGAGTCAAACAGGGCTTCGTTTTTAATGATGTTGCCGACTCCTGGCATGACAGCCTGGTCTAGGAGAACGTCACAGAGCATCCTGCTGCTTTGGCTCCTGACTGCCTCCTCTGAGCGGGAGAAGCTGAACTTGGGGGAGCACACATCCAGACTCTCCATAGCCCTCACCCTTTGCTCACAGTCCTCTGTCAACCTGAAAGCACACAGTTTCACAGCGCTGGAGGAATTTAGAAAATACATCGCTGGTGTTTGTGAAAGTGTGCCACGAGGTCACCTGGTGCGTTTGAGGTTAGACATTTCAAAATTGTTTCTTTCATAGATTCTGTTTGGGTTTGTTTGTTATGAGACAGGACAGCGCAGGTTAAATTTTCAGACAGTATAAATAAATGTCTGTCTGGCTACTGAACAGCACACCAGGACCTTACAATCAATGAACAGGACAAATGTCGAGGCTGTGTTTTTCATGCAACAATGGCCACTGTCTTCAGACACAGCCTAATGTAGGACATACTCACTGAATGAGACTCATACCCCAAGGTGAACTTCTGTCACCTCAATCTATCTAGGCTATGGCAGTGTCCCCGTTACCTTATTTCCACGGTGCTGTCAAAGAAGCACACAATGTCGTTAGTCAGGTGTATTTCCAGCACTGGTGCGGAGCCAGTTCTCTCCTTCCTCTCAGCAGGGTTTATACGCATCGATCCATTCATACCAAAGTGGACTCTAAAGGATGTGAGCATGAAAGAAAGAAGGAAAGGAAAGAAAAATTCCACTTAAAGATAGCATGTCTCAATTTATAAGACCTGACAACAAAAGGACAGAAAGGAGCCTGGTGGTTGGAGATTCGGTTGTGTGATAGGAATGTCACAGGCTCCAATCTAGCAGGAGCTTGTGTGTGTGTGTCTATCAACAGCCGTGCAAACTGCTAAAGTGCTCTCACATAAGGCAGTAACACTTCAACCTGTTTGTTCACACCAACACAGCTGTAAATCCCATAGACTGACTTTGTTTAAATAACTATAACACTGTAAATTGTTAGAATTAAGGTTGTGTGTTTTGAAATTTATATACATACACACAATATAAGCGTGTCAGCTATATAATTATATGATACTCTTTATGCAGTTGAAGTTTATACAGTTGAAATTATCCATCTAATATCTCCAAATCTACCCAATGTCTTTGTTTTACATTCAAAGCTTCTATTGAGGTTTTCGAATGAGGCCAGTCAGTTTTTGTCAGTTGTGGTCAGTTTTTTGACCACAGTAAAAATGTTGTTTTTAAAAGGCTAAGTGCCAACAAATATAGACTGAAGCAGGATGTTTTGATCGATTAAAATGTTGGGATTTTGGAAATTTATAAACCTGTCTTTTGTCAATACATTTGGAGTGTCGGACTGTACAGCCCCTCTGGAGTTACTGGAAATATCTGGAATACATGAATCAGAAACAATCCTACGCAACCACCACTGGAAATTTATCTGCTACTGTTCACAAATGTTCAGAAATAACGGGTTTAAACAGGACGGATACAGATACACACAAGAAAAAAAAAAGCTGCACTATTCAAATGTTGATTTAGAATTTGAATGTCGACATTATGAATAGGGCTGCAACAGTTTGAGATTTTCACAGTAATAACTGCCTCAGAAAATAATAATTAAGAACTTTTTTAATAAACTAACAAGGTGCTTTAGAAAGTCGAATCACAATTAAAACATGTCAGGACTGCAATGAGGCAAATAAAATCAGACAGTTACAATAATGCAAAAGTAACACCAACATATGCTCGGGCTGGGTGGCTGTCTTTAAAATTTCTGAGGCTTTTTCACTGGCATTCTCTCCTTTACAAAGCTATTCTTGGCCTACCTCCAGAATGTTAATATGTGTACATGAAGCAAAAAACTGAAAATGGCTCTGCTCTCTGTCCTCAGAACATGTTTTATTGCCTATACCTCAGGTACGTACAGAGTTTGGTCAACAAGCATTTATGTATGCAACTCCTTGTATGTGGAATCTTCTGCAGAAGGACATAAAGATGCATTCATCGGTTCCTCTTAACTGTTTCAAAGCCCTGTTGTACGCTATCATTTATATGGTAATGTCAGAGTGTATCTTAGCTGGACATAATCATGTGCAGTTGCCCCGTTTTCCATTTCTTATGGGTCACTTATAGCCAAAATTAACTAGGGCTGGTCAATATGAAGATATTACATTGCCATTGAGATATTAGACGATATATCATCGTAGATTTTGGATATCGTTGTATTGTGATGTGGCGTGAATGTTGTTTTTCCACACATGTTAAAGACTGTAATACAGTAAAGTGATGTAAATTAATGAACTAAGCGATTGTTCTATTTGTTTTAATACTTGCCTTAACCCACTTAGCTGTTACATCCACATTACTGATGATTATTGATCAAAAATTTCATTGCGTTATTTTTTTCTGGCCAAAAAACAACAACAACAACAACAAAAACAGTAGTTATCCCTACACTTTGTTGCATCAGAGAGGGTATTTAGTCAGAAATATTATGTTCAATTATGTCTCCCAGTCCTATCATTAATGAAATGCTTTTGAGGAGATATACTCTGTTTATTGCGGTATGGCCAAAAAGAAATCTTGATATAATTTTCAGCACATATCACCCAGCCCTAACATTAACATACTTTTTGGCTTTTCTATGTAGTATTCTCATTAGGTGTTTTATATTTCTTGTTTTGAAGCTCAAGCTGTATATATTTATTTTGTAGTTTTTGTTCTATGTTCTCTGTCTGTATCTTATGTCCCTGTCTGTCGTAGCCAAGACACTCAAAAATTCATGTCAAATGTTTTCTGGTTAAATAAGATAAAATAAATAATGTCAAAGGCAGAATTTATGCAACAAAATCACAGCTATCAAAGTTTGTGACTCTTTATAGTTAAAATATAATGGAGGCACCATGTTTAGTAACAGTAATCACAATATAATAATGTGACTAAGTATGATTAGTAGCAATATATTTATATATTCCTAATCAGGTCACATAATCTGATGGGTAATGGATTTTATTTTTTTTTTGGTGAAATATTGTGACAGAACAAAGAAAGGGTGGCAGCTGTACATGTATAGAAGGGAAATGGGACAAAAGCAATTGATTGACACAGACAATAACATAAAGCAGTTATGATGATGTATGCGGTGATATGATTAAGTCCAGGGCTACAGATTAGATTGTCTCAGGTAGGGTATGTGCTAGTTTGTGTGTGAGGTAGCGGTGTGTGTATGTGGTTACTAATTTGTTTGTGGGGTAATGAGAAGGTTATGGGATGTGTGGCAGAGAGGAAGAGAAAAGGGAGTTGTGTTGATGTTAAAGTGACAGGAAATGTATCTTGTGTGACAGCAATATATTTTAAATAGTAATACACTAATTAAGCACTAAAATTAAGTGATATGATAATGATGTAATAGTCATCAATCAATACATTGCAATATAATAAGCACTGTTGTGGTAAACTGAAACTATACAGTGATGAGGAGCGAGCAGCTGGTGCAAGGGAGAGGCAAAATACAAGCTAACAGACACATGTAACGTCAGCGTCAGCATTGAGTAACGTTACAGTTACAGTTTACGTTACCTCAACGCTTTCGGACCGAAGTACATGAAGAGCTCCTTGCCCAGAGTGTCAACCCCGGTGTAGAGACAACCATTAAACCTTTGGAAGACATTTCCCTCTGGGTTATTTTTCTGTAAAGAGACACATTAAGCAGATTAGCATGCAGCTAAACGGAGCTGGTTAACGCTAGCTTAGTAACTGTTAGCTAACAACAAACCCCTGCGTAGTATGTGACATAACCATAACGTAACTTACGGTGGATTTTGTCAAACTGCCTCTCAGCTCCTTCGCTTTCTGTCCTTTTTTGACTTTAGACCGGATCTTCTCTCCGTTTAATGTGCACCCCGGACCTTCAACCATCTTTGAGGTCAGATTTTATATAACATTAAACCTAAAACTGTCCTGCTGCGGCTGAATAATAAAAGTTTGTCGTTGTTGTTGTCGTCGTCTTGTCTCCCCGCCACGGCATTCAATTTCGCGCATGCGTGGTGCGGTTTGTACCCGGAAATAGGCTTTGCATGCTTTAAAGGCGCATTAACCTATTTATGTTACAGGCAAATGATCATAGACTATTTGCAAATGATCTATACTCGATGTATTTGCACAACATAAACATTAATCAACGTGGGAGATACATTTTAAGTTTGCATATTTTTTTCATACTGATTTTAAAGGAAATTAAGCAGCTAATGTTGCATAACGTGTGCACAGATAGCCAACAAATACTTGTATATGCATACTTATATAGTTTGTGTATGTAAAACAGAGCAAGGAAAGCTTATTTATGTTGCACATCTCAGCAGCAAGTGCTCTACACATAACATAAAGCACTGAGACAGAATAAACATATTGCAATTTTTTAAAAATGCAATTAAAAACTAAAGAGTTAGAGAACTGAAAATAAAAACAAGCTACAAAAATACTAGGACAAGTATAAAATCCAAAAATAAAAGTTACAGTGCTGTGTAAGAAATGAATAAATATATGATTTAATAAAAGGCAAGAGCAAGGAGAAAAGTCTCCAGCCTTGATTTAAAAGAAGTTGCACTGGACCTGCAGTTTTCTGGGAGCTTGTTCCTGATATTTGGTGCATAAAAACTAAATCCTGCTTCCCTGTGTTTATTCCTAACTCTGGGGACACAGAGCAGAACAGTACCAGAAGACCTGAGGGGTGTGAATGGTCCATAATGTAGCAGAAGGTCAGAAATGTATTTGGGCTCTCAACCATGTACTTTATAAACCAAAAGTAGTATTCTGAAATTATACCTACAGATGTGTTGCTCCTTCCCCTCAATCATTCACTCACTCATATTTCATCAGTCATGTAAAATTTTGATAAAACATGGCATGATGAAGCAAAGGAGATCAAAATATATTACACTGAAATTGATGATTTAGTTGGACACCCACCGACACATGATGAGAAGACTTTCCCTAATCTCTAGATAATTTAGTAATTCATTTATTTACTTAATCCTACAGTTTAGTCTGCAATCTAAAAAAGCATGTAGCTTAAAATGTATTCCTGGATGCCTGGTCTCAACTCTTTTAATCTGTTTGAGTACTCACTTACTCAAGCTGTGATAGCCTTTAAAGATGCAGCACCCTGACTCATTCTGATTTTTCAGGTTGCAGCCTTATTGTAAAGCTTAGGCTACGCTCAATACTTGGACACAAACTTTAATCTTAAAATATAAGTCTTGTGTCAAAGTCTTACACTGTTTGTTTTTGAGACACTTTGGTGTGACAATAATCTGTGGTACATCTCAGGGTGGGAGTAGTTTTATCGACTGTCCACTTGAGGGCGGTGGTGTACCATTGTTGGGCCTGCAGCCCACACAAAAGACATGACTGAGATAACCTGTCATTTAATATTTTGTAGATAGATAGATAGATAGATAGATAGATAGATAGATAGATATGTGACATTGTGACATAAACTTTAATGAATGAAGATATACATAATATATACAGAAATGTCAATAGGCATTCATGTCGTTGACTTTTTCTGCATTTTTAAGTATTAAGTCTGAATTACAAATACTTTGTGTAGTGTCATTGATGCACAAACACTGTCACAGCACATAATGTTAAAGTATAAAGAAAATATAAAGAGGAAGTACGTAACCACTGCACCAAAGTTTGACCTTTATTTCACACTACCTTGCCTTCAAGTTCCAGGAAATGTCCTTGCCCTGTCTCCCTAACTCTATCCATTATACCCTCATCCCAGGTTGAATTTACCTGCCAGATGTGTGCCTTATGGCCTCGTCGTAATACTTTCCATACCTCCTCCATGTTCATTTAAGGTGTCCCATCTGGCTGCCAAAAAATTCAAAGGAATTATAATTTGCATTATTGTCAAAAGATTTTCTGCATGGCTTGCTTTCGTAATTGCAACAACTTGTTTGCTCTGCAGTTTCACCATCCAGAAGCCCTTCTGTGGACCCAGATAAAAATAGATAGACTCCATGTTCTCCAGCCAAGTGTACAGCCATGCCCTCCTTCAAAAAAGGCAGCACTCAGCAATAATGCGTATTAACATCTGAAGCTGCTCTCTCACATTGGCTCCAAGGGAAGTGGCGCACTTGAAGCTGGGTCTCACCCAAGGAAGTGTAATGTAATTCAATCCAAGTTGGAAAAAAAAAAATCGGATTGTGCCCTCTTGCAGTGCTTTCTCTCCTGCCTCAGGACACACAGTATCCAGGATAACAGTAAAAATGTTCCCCTGTGTATCTGCAGAGTTCTGGTCCCAGTACAGAGAGACATATTAAAGACATATTAAAACTTGAAGGGCAAGGACCATACCATGTTCATAAAAACTCGGACTTATGTTGGCAAAAAGACCTCACACGACAATTTAAATGTAAAAAAAAAAAAAAAAAAAAAAATGAGAGTATCTCATCGGGATTGTGTGTGCAAGTTAACAGTGCAGATTTAAGGGATTCAAATACTGTGCAAACAGTCAGACTGTATTAAAGCACTGTCTTGCATTCAATTCAATCACTACTTAACTGAGTATATAACCCTTTAACACCAAGGCTCTGCTGTGAATTGTACTTGGATTATTTTCTTAACAGGAAGTTCTTTTTGAAAATGACCACAATATCCAAAATGTTGGAAGACAAATCTAGCAAAACATGTATTTCCTGTACATACTCATGTAACGTTTCATCCCAAATTTAGGGGAATTTGTGGACATGCTCACCTGGGGATATTATAAACCATACCATAATAATCTGGGCTGCTCGAATTGCAAATCAAGGATCCCCAATAATGCCAACTAAATGTGGTCTTTAATACTCTGAATTGAATACTAGGCTAACACAAGAACATTTATTCAATAATATTAGATTACTTTAGGGAATAGCATAGATTTAGGGCTCTAAAGAAACATTTGAGGCTGGAGCCAATCCCCCGTTATGCCCCTGGCTGAGAAAATGTAAAGACAACTGCAACAACTGTATAAATTATGTAACTATCTAGATAAACATCTTATGCACTAATTTTGTGATACTGGACCTCATGCTGGTTTCTATTAAAGTTGTATCAGCAGCCAAGGACAGACAGATAATGTGTTGCTTCTAACTTACTTCAATCACCTTACTGAAATCAATTCATTTGACCTCATCCACACCTATAAAGTCAAATTTCACACATTTTCTGAGCATAAACAGTGCATAAGAGCAAATTTTTACTTTTATATTATCAACCCACCCTTTTTTTGTATATCCCTCAGACTGCCTTTGCACTGAGACTGCCTTGCAGTTTAAACTGCACCCAAGATTGAACTGTGACACTGTCAGTTGCTGATGTTCCCCCACACCAACACTCACCACAAAAAACCCCTGTTCATTTTGTTTTGCTGCAAGATGAAGACAGTGACAGTCCACTTTTTGACTAAGTACAAGAAAGGGCATACTGTCTGCTCTTAAACATCTTTAAAGGGATTTAAGCTCAGTGAAACCTCTGAGACTAAACTCAACCACAGACTCAATGGAGCGAGCAACACAGAGCCTTGCAGTTTGTCAGCGAAAATATTTTTAAAAAAGTGCAGCTACAGAAGTACAGTACTCCACGATCTAGATGATCACCCAGGCGTGGCCGGCAAACTGATGAGCACTGGGGGGAAAAGTGTCAAGGTGTGTCAAGATAAATGCACCGTGCTCTCAGGTGTGACACACAGGAGGAAGCCAAAGTGGATCCTCAGAATGTGGATTTGGACAACTTTACCTGGTGCATGTACAAACAGAGGTGTGTATAGAAGTGTGTGTTTATTTTATGTGTCTGTGCATATGTGCCAACTGCTGAGTGCAGCATTGTACACGTGGAGTCATGACTTCATATTCCTCTGCAACAACTCATTCAACTATGAGTTTCCATAATGATATGAATATAAAACACACAAACCTAAATGCACATCAGTGATCATGTACAGCTGCCAACAGGCTGTTGTTTTATGTGACTGAATTATTTCAACCCTCTTTGACTGCTGCATAAAGTCACTGCTGAAATAATACTGGATTCATCTCACTCGTTGGAAATAGCTATTATATCCAGCCAATTTAGGGGTGCAGTGTTGAAGGAAATCTTTTCATAAAAACTCTCTCAGATTCAGCAGCTGGTTTGTATGTCTCAGAAGACTTTAAATGTCCATTGACAACATATTTTCACCACAGTTTGCATGTCATTTCAGCACAAAATTTCATATCTCTTACAGAAATGTATGGGTCAGGCTAATTTTAATGGTCAGGCCAAGTTTAGGGTAGATGTGGGTACCACTGAAACCCATTTTCATCCAGATATCTTGAGGTGAGAGTTCAAGGTACCCCTTTGAAAATTGCCCTACCATATGTTCTCTCGTCAAAATATAGCCTAAATTCAGAGCGTTATTTAGACCCCTTCCCAAAATGCTATGCTGATATGGTTGGGATCAATGGCTGCTTTAGGTTGTCTAGTTTCACACTGTCACCTCTCTCAGTGACAGCTTACCGGCTCTGAACTATAGTTGGGAACACGCTGGCTTATTAACATTAAATTAGCTTGGCTCGTTATGAGCTGGTAGCTAGCTTCTAACAGTCTGGACCACTTCGCAGAATGAAGGATGGCGAGGCATTTGGGTGTTGTTCACAGCAGTGGCTTTATTGCAGTCTTCACCACAAAACATGAGGTTAAAGAGTAGCTCTGAGCTCATCTAGATACCTAATTGTGCTGCCACATGCCGTCTTCACTGAGCTGCTTCCCTCCATATACACACTGAAGCACTCATCACACATTCACAGGTTACCAACAAGGCCACCACCCATTAAGGGGGAAAAGGGGTGAGCCGGTTACAACAAAATACCACCTTGAGCTAGCTTAAAAAATGAGCGCACCACATCTTTTTAAAGACAATAATGTTGGCTCCAATTATTTTCTCCAAGTAGTGCCAGTGTAGAGGGGCCACATCTAAAATAATGGATGTAGCTACTGTGACGTCACCCATTAGTTTGTGGACTCACGTTTTGAAGCCTGGAGTTCGGCCTTTCGGGCGTCTCCATCTTGTTCTTTTGGAGCCAGAAGGGACTGTATATTTGAGAAGCCAAGGACACTTTTGGCAGACAGCCTGTCACTCAAAGCGGCTGTAACTTCAGGCCTTAATGAAATGTAAATGGGTGAGTTATGTAAAAAAACACCATCCATACAGTTCTGATGATGATGGCTGCCGCTTGGGGGGTGCAGATATTGTAACAGAGTGGCCATGACCTCATCCCGGAGGTGCCACTGTTGTCTTGTTTCAGTTATGGTTTTACTTGAAAAAAGGGCCCCGGTTAGTGTCTTTAATTTTCACGCAAATAAACGACCTTTTGTACATGTAAGTACCAATTTCCTTTTAATCAGCCTCTCAATTGAGTGTGTGCTTACATAAGAGATTGAGGTACTCACACAAAATCACATCTGGCAATCACTCAGCGCGCCCAGTGCAGCAACTCTGCTCCTGCTGGCCACTGAGCTCTTACAGTTTGAAAATGATCTGCCAAAAGAAAAAGATTTTTGTGTCCAGAAAACATAAAGTTGATATACCTGATGGGAGCTCAGTGCCTTGCTTCGGGATTTTCTTGTAACAAATAACTCTCCGACTTCTGTTAAAAGCTGAATTCAGGAAGACAGTCGCTACTGAACAGCGCATTCTGACAACAGTAACACTTTGACACGGCTGTCGATCAATAGCCAAAGACTGCTGAAGTCACTGTCAGACCTGGACTCTGTGTTACAGAGGAGCATATATACACACACAGATGTACTTTAAATTAACATAAAGCCCTTCCAATCCATAAAATTTCATTGAACCATTATGAGACTCCTAATGGATAAAGCAAACTGCCTTGAGACTTGTAAAACTCTTCCCATTCCCCTAATGGCCCTCTAATTGTTAAATGAAATTTGGGGGCCGCAGCTGTTACTCTCTTTATGGATTATACAACATTTATGCTTATGTGTCTTTCTGTGCATCGATCTGCACTTCTCTCAAACATGCACATAATTCACATGTGTATTTGTATTCAGGTGCTGTTTGTGTGTGTATGTAAGATGTCTAGGTGGCTCTGATAAATACTTTACGAGGTCTAAAGTGAAATAAGATTTCATTCATTAAACGAGAAGCAGGAGCCTATTCAACTGCTTCAAGTGGAGCATAAAGCAATGAGCTGGCTGTTGACCTGCCATGCATAAATAATGAGTTTGGCATAATAAGGAATGTTAAGTCAACTATGTGATTTAATATATCTTAATTTCATATTTCTGACTTGTAGCAAGGTATTTTCTGTAGAAACTAATCACCTGTCATTTGGGACTTTTTTGGAGGCTGTTTTTTAAGTTGCAGGGCCTTTATTTAAGGTACGGTATAAAGATATGTGAAAATGGCACAATATTTTAAAGAGGAAAATAGGCTCATACTCTTCAAACAGAATTGTGTTTATGTTTTTCTCCGGGAAAGTTTCATTGTATAAAACTGCCTGTAAAGCAAAAATGACAGTTGTTTCTTTGGCGGAGAGAAGCTTAACTGCAGATGGAGATGCGTTGCTATGCAACTGGGATTTCAAAAGTACTTGCCGCACCAGGGTCACATTTCAATGTCTGTCTCTACCAGCTTGGCAGGAAGTGATGACTGCTAATAATGCTACTTTAAAAAGCAACCCTCTAAATGTGAATATTCTATAGAATATATAATGTGGTGAGACTGTGTATTATTCAGGAAATATACTGTAACTTCTGCCTTTTCTCTCTGCTTCATTTCCTGCACCTCTTAATCATACTTTATTACTCTAAGGACAAGATGAACACATTCATATTGCCATTATCAAATGCTGCCAATACTGTTGGCAATCCATTGATTAAAGGTTAGACAAATGTTGACCCTGGCAGTAGCAGAGGATAGGTGGTGTTTTGTAACAGCCCATCACTGTGTTTCTACCAAGAATACTGCCTGAAAAACTGTTACTCCAGAGGCCAGACAATCCCCATAGACCCCCACCTTAAAATGCCCAAGTGTAAGGTAGAAATAAACATGTTTACAGCGAGGTACAAAAACAATTTTGGTCTCTATGGCTAATTTTCCCCTTCATGACAACTTTACGGGGGGTGAATTTTTATATAACTCACCTGTATACATTTTATTCAGGCTTAAAGATGCACATAATTAAAGGATGCTTTGATTGACAGGCTGTCTGCAAATAGTGTCCTCACCTTCTCAGTCAGATCCACCCCTTGCTCCTTCATAGGTCCTCTCGCCCAAAAATGGTCACCTAGGCTCCAAAAAGACAAGACAGCAACAGCCGAAATGCTGAACTTCAACATGGGAGACCACAAAACCAGTCGGTGACATCACAGTAGCTTTGTCTATTAGTTTTACAGTCTGTTTTTTACCAAAACATTGCTGCTTTTCATGCCAGGATAGTGCTATGAAAAACAGCTGTTTTGAGATTCTCTAGCCTTGATTGTACCACCAAAGCCTAAAGAGGATCTTTTCCTAACCACAACCAAGTCATTTTTATGCCTAAACCTCACCACACATTAATCACATCATTGCTGAAACATAAAGACATATAAAGTTTCAGCGTATTCACTACATAGTAATGTGCAAATATCTGTGGTTTTTGCAGAAACGCACAATGCTAACATTTATTCTGGCACTTTAGCTGAAACCCTGTGACATCCTTCTGCTTCTGAACGTCATAAAATTGACTTATACTGTTATCTTTCAAAATATTTCCATCCTTAACAAATCCCTCTTCTTCAAAGTACAGTCCATTTTCTCAAAGACCCCCACACCCCAGCTCCTCCTCCATAATCTACTGGGTGTTTAACTTGCACATCATATGTAATATGATCATTGTGTCATCTGGCCTGGAGGATTTTTTATTATTGTTCCATCAGTATTTTCACTGGTCGAGAGTTATGAATAGTAGCACACACTGGGTAAGGGAAAAAACAACTACTGAGTCTCCACTCCACCACTCCATCCTGCACACATGCACAATCAGAATAAAGTCCCTCTTGTTTGGCTCTCTCAGCTGGAAACATCCTGAGCAGTGCTATTTCATCTATGTAAATGTGTGATCATGCTACTCACGCTACTCAAAAACTTAAAAACTGCTTGTTAGGATGGACTTTGAGGCTGCCTGCTCATGGTCCACAGTTTCCAGTTCACCACATGAAACCACATCCCAGCACTCAACTCACACACGGCAGCTTTCAGACGTGGAGGCCCACTGGGAGATGGAGAGGTCAGCTGAGCAGGGCGGGTGCAGCCTGTGAAGTCATGTACTGAGTCTACCGTGGAATGACCTGGAAACCAGGAAATGCTTTCCACCAGTTCCTTTTAATGTGAAGGCAGTCACTGCAACAAAACATCACAGAAACACTACACACACACACACACACACACACACACACACACACACACACCATGCAGAGGCAGTCAAAGGAGCAAACTGTCGAAAGGCTAAAACAGCAGATGCACCCTGCAGCTCTGTCAACAGCTCGACACAAAAGCCAAGTTGGTGGCTTTTGACATGATAGTGATGAATTCATTCACAACAAAATGGCTGCAAGGAAAAGCTCCACTTCAGTATTAACATATTACACCACTAGGTGACAGTGTTCCCTTCTTCATCAGTGACGCTGTCTTCTGGAAGGAACTGGACAAAACCTGGACAAAACCCACTCATTTCCTCATCAGCAGCTCTCACTACGCTGCACTTGTCACTGGGAGAACTGGTGCAACATCAGGCATTGAAGTAACTGCATTAAATCAAGCTCTCTGAGCTCGTCCAAACACTGCTGTCAGGAGGAAAAGTTAATTGTCAGTTTACATCATTATTGTAATCACTATATCCCCCATACAGCGCAGAGCCTACTGTTAGACTAATTTGATAATGGTGCATTTAATTAGATGTAAATGATGACACTTGTGGTAACGGACATGAAGCTAGCTCAGTGAGTCTCAGTATGTTCAGGATCAAGGGTCAAAGAGCAACCCTGCTATGTGTCCATAAGGAGTTTGCTGCCCTGTCTGGTTCAAAGTTTCAAGTCTGTTTCACCTCTCACCACACACGATTTAAACAAGACGTGGCCAGAACAGAGGTCCTGTTCTGAATCTGACCTCTGACCTGTTAAAGAGCAAAAATAAAAATATTTCCAGATTATACGATTATTCATTTTGATCATCCCTGTCCTATTTTTGGGCATTTTAAATGTGGATTAAATTACTTGAAGTAACTGTATTGGTGTTATGAGTAGAATCACATGGCTGCATTCTTGTGTTTCTGCTTCAAACATACATTTTACTTTACCAGAATGGCAAATAAAAGGGACCATAGCTTTTAGCGCTTTTAACCTCATTTTACAGTCTACATTCATCGAGGGCAATAGGCACAAGTGACATCACGTGGCCTACATATATATGGAGCTTTGGTTACATGATAACAAGTGGTTGCATATGGGGGAGAGATTGTAATCTCTCTCCGTTTAACAATGTGTCGTTGCTTTGGAGTTGCCTCCATGACATTCCTCTGTGATCTGATGTCCACATTTGATGTTGTGAGTAAGTTAAGCACATTTATTCATGTAGCACCCTCCAGCACTTCACAAAGTGATTCACAGTTAAAGAAAATAACAGATACAAAGCATAGAAATCATGAAATAAAAGTCTGTTCACCATCCATGTCTCAAAGGTCCAGTTTGTGGTATTTAGAAGTATCTTGCGGTGAGGTTGCAGGATTGAATTGAAGAACTGAAACCTCTCCCATTTGCCAAGTATCTAAGAGAACTACAGAGGCCGACGCTACAACATGAATGGTTCTATCTAGAGCCTGTGTTTGGTTTGTCTGTTCTTGGCTACTACAGAACAATATGGCGGACTCTGTGGAAGAAGAGCTGTTCCCTATGTAGATATAAATGACTCATTCTAAGGTAATAAAAAGACTGCAATTCTTATTTTCATGTGATTACATACTATTGAAAAAATAGTTGTGAATATAAAAAGCCATTTCTGCTGTAAGACACCTCTAAATCCTACGCACTGGACCTTTAAGCTCAAAGGCAAGAGTTTAGGAAACACAACCTCAAGAGAACGGTCTTCTTTAGTACTGGTAAGTTTTTAAACAATACACAGCTTTAATGTAAGACAAGTGCCTGATCACGCAGAACAAACGTGATCATACGAACCTTGAACTGGATTCTGAATTTGATAATGAGCCAATAGTTTTCTGCTTCCAGCGCTCATTCAGTCTTTTGCTCAGGGCCTTCACCCCTTCATATATGTAATGTTCCCCATTACCACTACATCCTGGAATTTAACTTGTTCCCAAAGGTCAGTAGTATACTTCCATGCTCAAACATTAGTCTTCATTTTCATGTATGCATGTACTTCACCAAGAAAGAGTGATTTCATTTCCATTTTTTAAATTTTTCTATTGACCTTTTGTGACACCGATTAAAAGTAAGGTTATTTGTTTTAGCACTTAGCATTCTTGTGTATTTATTACACTTGGCAATTAAAGTCATTGTAATTATGTGGACTGTAAACGGTAAATGCAGCCAAAAATTGGATTGCCCCTTGATTAAAACTATAAATTTGACTTTTTTTCTCCCCTAATCAGCAGAAATATCTGAGAAAGAAACCTATTAAAAACTATCCAAATGGAAAGGGGGAGATGCATAATGCAATTTTTCTTGCGAGCACAAATTCTGAACATGTCTTCCTCTTTGAGTGAAAATGCCATTCCCAATTACATCTTGTCTCACAGATAATTTTGCAGGGCTCTCTGTTTATTAATTCCAAACAAACCAGCTCCTGCCAAATGACACTGAATGATTAACTGAGCATTTCCTGAGAGGCCGTAGAGATGATTTGCGGATTTTAATACTACAATCATGACAGCTTTAAGCCATTCCTGTCTGATAAAATTTAGAAGGCTACGAAATAAAAAATAAAAAATATTGGTCGGAGCCTTAAATGGGGCTCATCAATTAATGGCATGTAATGAAACCAACAACCTTTATTCAGGGTTCAGACATATTTCAAAGCAAATGGTTCTGTATGTACTTTTCAGAGGATCCCTGTTAGTAGTTAAACCTCTCTCTGAGGCCGTTAAGTGAACTACAGTCAGCATCCTCTGTGGCATCAATAACAACAGTGATTAACATGAGACTGACCATATCTGACTGGCACCCTGTTGACAGAATAGGCTTAATTACACTATTAGCCCTAACTGTAACCTATGTTCTTGTATTTCATTTGGACCACTGGCTCCATGATACTACCTAGCTTGTCTTTTCCAAATTACTTTATCAACTGGTGTTTCAAAGCAACCACGCAGCGTAGCTTTAAAGCTAACTGGGTAATCTGGCATATGTTTGGGTTAGCTCGTTGGCCGCCCAGCTAGCTGTAACCTAGCTACGCTGCTTGGATCTGCTGTTGGTTGCTTTGTAGCCGATGGAGTGATTTGCAAAAAAGCCCTGGGAGTCTGGGTAAATTAGCTGACGTTATCCATCCAATATAATTAATTTACTAATTAGACAAATTAGAAAAACATTTGGTAGCGCACCCATTTTCCTTCTACTTGATCCCCACTCTTGAAAGACTACTTCGACTGGAGGAGAGCAGACGGCAGCTTCATCATTTTGATGTTCTCTTAAACAATTATTATTCGTATCATTACTATTCGACTGGTCATTAGTCACTTGAATGCACCATCATCCATTATAAAGGTTTCTGACATCTGTCAATCAGCTGTCAACATCTCATCTGTTTGCAGCTTAGCTGATGTGACGAATCTTCTACTGTGCAAAGGACTGTGGGTCAGAATAGCCAGAAATGTGTGCTGGCTTGCACACTGCCCAATGGGACTAGATGTAGTAGAACATCCTGGTATGTTTGGCACACTGAATTTGACATACTATGTACTGGAACATACTAAATCTTTTTCTGGCATACTAAACAGCATGATAGTGTAACCCACTGCCTCTGCACGCCTGTCGCCAGACTCCCTCTATACCTTCCATGGGCTCTGTATTGTGATTTTTATTTATAGGTGTGGTGGAGTGTCATGTCAAGAGAAGGCAGCACCAGAAAAGCAGGATTCGGGATTGCGGTTGAGACCTTGATAGTGTTTTATTTCACAGCAACACTCAGTCACATCATTGCTGCATGCTGACATCCTATCCTCAGCAAAATAATAAACCTTTAGGCCAAGAGAAAATAAACTTTGAAAAACATGGCATCTTACACAGAGCAAATCTAAAAGCTATGGTGCTCTGCCAGGGACAAACAGTGTGAACTGCCACATTTTTAACACAGACAGCAAAACAGCGCCTCCTACCGGCTTAAACAGGTAGCTGCCTTGCATTAGCATCGTGCTGTGGTGGGTGCCAGTTGTTTGTTGACATTAGAGACTCCATTTTTAGCTCAAGTTAGCTACTGTTGCACACTGTTAGCATCGTAACGGAGCTGTCAAGAGGTGCAGCACGCTGTTGGAAGAAGTTTACCTCAGAGGGCTATTTGCTAAAAAGGGATTTCTTCAAGTTTATCGCATCCTGGAAAATGTGGCTTGAATCCTTTATGTAGACATCAGTCCACGGGCTGTTATAGGCTACTGAGAAAGTCAGTGAGGGTGTCAGTTTTAATAATCCATTCAAGCATTGGCAATTAAAACCATTAATACATGCAAAAAGTTACTTATAGTACCTTTAATACTCAATAATTTCAATAAAGCCGTCTAGTAGTCAAATTTCTATTGTTAGAAAGTTTTGTTTTTTAACCTACCAATACCTTCAGAGACGCACTGCATTGTCATTTAAGTAAATATATCTTAACTGCACTGCGAAACCATTACAGCCTAAAAGCTATCTTTAGCATATTTTAGTAAACTATCCAGGCAGGACATTGCAGTAGCGAAATACAGTACCTACAACCTGAAATTTGCTTTTAACAGGCTCAATTTTCCTGTCAGTGGATCCCTAAATCTCTATGACAAATTCTGTTTATTGTACGCATCAGAATTGGAATGGATTCATTGCAGAGCTCAGCCATGCACATAAATCTATCTTGCTAATAACTGAGCTGGAATATATTCACATCTTTATTAATGAAAGTACCGACATGCAGAAACAACAGAACAGAGGCTGTGGTTTCAGTGAACTCGCTGAGATCTTTCAAATGTTTCATAATTTTGATGAAGCAAAACTCTTTTTGTACACTTTGCAGGGAGCTGAGGTCAGTGGTTTGGAGCAATTTGTAGACCACTAGAGACTCCGTTTGAAGATGTGAACTGTCCCACTCGACGTTCAGTCGAACCAGTTCTTAAAAGAGGGACTGACGTTGCACTTGATATCGATTTGATCATATGTGCATATTTGATGTTTGCCACAGTTACCAGTGATGCACCGTGCCCTGAATCATCATTTCATAGAGTTAGTGGTACCCACGTACTCTTTGAAATATTTCTTTTGAAGCAGATACTACAAAAGGAATGTTCCAGCAGAATTTAGTGCATATTTCCAGGCACTTTCTCTCAACTCCAACTCCACTTCAGTCTGGCTGGCATTATGAATAACCAGATGTTTCAGTCCTCAGCCCTTGATAATTCATAATTACCAGCCACAATTCACATGTGCCTCTCTAGAGGAAAAATATTTATTCTATAGTAGTTTCCAGGCTCAGAGTTACGATGATATATTGGCTTTGTGTTCAAGTCCATCTGAGATTCAACATCACACGGCAGACTCTCAGCTGTCACTCAAAACCACATGAGTCACCAGCTGAACAACCTCCTACCTGATGATATCCTTATACATTTTTCATGCCATCTTATTTGTCTGTTTAGCACAAGGATGACTCAGTGCAGCCTGTTCCTTGGCAAGCCCACCGAAGGCATGAAACCTGTGAGGTCAAAAAACTCCCACTTAAGTGGAAACCTAAGCCTCAAAACGGCTATATTCTGACAAAGTAGAAATGGGCTGAAGGAAAGTCAGTGGCTGCAGGTAACCTGTCTGCCCTACTGTTTCTGTCTTCTTCCCGTGGTCTTCTCTTCAAATACAAGTTGAAAACATACCCTTAGCCACTGAGTTTAGAAAAAGGATGGAAAGCTAGTGTACGTCTGCAGATCACAGAAAAACAGTGACAAATGAATTATTTTCCATTTAGTTGATTGATGACACATTGACTTAAAGGTCCAGTGTGTAGGATTTAGGGGTATATATTGGCAGAAATTGTACATAATATAATACGTATGCTTTCTTTAGTGTGTATTCACCTGAAAATAAGAATCGTGTTTCAGTCACCTTAGAATGAGCTATTTATATTTACATGGGGAGCAGGTCCTTGTCTGTGGAGATTGCCATGTTGCTTTGCCATGTTTCTACAGTAGCCCAGAACGGACAAATCAAACACTAGCTCTCGATAGGAACATTCATGTTTTTGTTTTTTAGCATTGGTCACCACAGTTAGCAGCCCCCCTGTGACCCCTGTAACAAAAACACTGATTTTATAACTGCTTGATTAAGTGTTTTTACCAGATTTATTCACCTGGTCCATTTGTTTTGGACAGTAAGAGACCTCTGTGGATAATTCAGCTCCCGTTAAAAACTTCCTGAACACTGAAGGAATTCTAACTGGGAAGAGTTTCAGCTGGTTGCAATCTTCAATCCTCACTGCTAGACTCCACTTTATCACCCCAAATCTTACACACTGTCCCTTTAAAGCAATCCAAAACCCATTTTTCACCCAAATTAGTGCGTGTATGTGGGCTTTTTAAACTCAGTTAAGTCGTTCAAAATAAGCAATCGACTCTTTTCCCATTGCCAGTAAAGCAGAACTGTGTAGACGGCTCTGCAGCAGATGAGTATCCCTTTCTGTGTGTGAGTGTGTGTGTGTGTGTGGTTTTTTTTAATGTGTC
This sequence comes from Epinephelus fuscoguttatus, assembly GCF_011397635.1. Taxonomy (NCBI): domain Eukaryota; kingdom Metazoa; phylum Chordata; class Actinopteri; order Perciformes; family Serranidae; genus Epinephelus; species Epinephelus fuscoguttatus. Next base: position 10,830,074 of record NC_064760.1, on the reverse strand, counting down.
ACATTTGACATCACAGACAGGCCGGAAAGCAGGTACACAGGCGAGAGGAGCATGGAGACCGATGAAAACTTTATGGTGGTTTCTTCTTCTTTGGATCAATGTGAGCGCTGCTTGGGTGGAGATAGAGGGTATTTTGTGGCTGCGTGTCACTGCATCTCCCTGGTAAAGGAGCTAAAATTAGCGGGTTCACCCGGGCTCACCCATCAATGCTGATTGGAGCCGAAGGCGATAAATACCTGCGCCTACTGCGGAGTCATTTGACCAGGGTGTGAAAGTTGATTGAAACCTTTCCCACTGCATTAAAAAGCCAGATGTTAGTGGTTGTTAGTGGTTTTTTTGTGCAGTGGAAAAGGGGCTCAAGAAACACTTTGAACTTAACAAATGTAAGTAATATTTTACCATTTTATGTTTGACAATTGTGTTTGCCTCACAGTCCTCTGCGTCTCAATGTGGATACAAGAACTGCCACAGCTTACTAATGTATAATAACCTTGATCTGTTTCATTATCTATTTTTATGAAATGATGTTTGTTCTATAGGATGAAATGTTGGTATGCTGCCCGGGCTTAGTAGGGTGGTCAACTGGTAAGTGGATGGACGTCTCACCACCACTCAAAACACCACACACCACATTTACCCATTCTCACGCACACAGTTTGATGGCAGAGGCCTCCAATCAAGGTGCAAATTTGCCCATCAGGATCTAATTTTGGCCCTGACAAGTGGACTAGAGAAGCTGGTTATCAAACTGCAGATCTTCTGATAAGTGGAAGCCTTATCTATCTCCCGAGCCACAGCTATCAGTCAATTGAGTGGTGGCATCTTTTGGTGCCAATACTGATTCCCAGCATCCAAGGCTTACTCCTTAGATGCATCTGCTCACTCGGGGGCCCAAGTGGAGATCACAGACTGCCCTTTCCTGCTCTGTGAGCCTTGCTCCAAACTCACATTTCTTGAAGTAGCCTTGATGTTAAAGTGGCCATGAACCCTCTGCAGCCTACCTCAACTGAACAGACCTTTGCTTTCCAGCTATATTGCTGAGTGTTGGCTGCAAACCCAATGTACCTCAGTTTCTTACACTTTTAAGACCTCCTCCACTGCGTCCTCTCAGGGCACTAAAAGCTTGATAAACAAGATATGAGCCCGAGCAAAGCACAAGGTCTCGTCTGAGATCTATTTTTCTTTCTCTTTCTGACTCTTTTCTATATTAAGCATTTGACACCAGGCAATAAAAGAAATACAATCTTTTTCATAAGGACCAGGTGTCCAGAAAATATAAGATACACATCAACAAGAGGGCTTGAAGGAGAAAAAAAAGAGTAAAGGTTAGGATTAATAATCCTTCAACAGTATTCCCCCGCCATTACCACCACACTCACACACACAAACCCCACCCTCCGAGCACACGGATGACAGTCATGCATGAACATTATCATCCTGAATCTTGTTTAAGTGAAATATGATTACAGGCTGACAACGACAACACAATGAAATCAGTCGTGACTCAATCAGTGTGACAACTACACCTACCATTTGCCATTTTAATCTCTCTCCCTCCCTCTCTCTGTCTCTACTCTTTCTGTCTCTCGTTCATACAGTTCTGAGATAATCACACACCCACACATACAGACAGCCGAAGCGCACGGTCATTACTTTGCCCGGTGCATAGATTTCCACAGCTAATCCTTTGATCTGAGGCCTTGATTTTTTGGGGAGCTGCTGTGTTCTCGGCTGCCTCGGGCTGCATTTGAGTTCTATTATTTATCGCTGAGTGTCATGGGGCCCAGAAGGGAAGAGAAGACGAGGGAAAACAAGTCTCGTCTTCTATTATTCTTTGATACACCTCCTCACACAACACACAGGGAGGCTTGTCAGTGTGAGTTTTAATTGGTCTGTTTCTGTGAGCATCATCGCTTTGACAGCATCTCTCTGTTTGTTGTTTTAACAACAATAATAAATATTAAGTTTGTGTAAAGAAGTTTGCCTGTCAGCTTCAACATGGGCTAATCATTCTTGGTCAAAGTGTAGGTGTAATTAATGATGCGTTGTGTTACCTTAAAGCGACTATTATCTGTGTTTTTATATTGGCGATGAATCAAATTACAACGTGAAAGGCGTTGCCTGCAGTGATCAACCTACATAGAGTTATCAGGCCGACTCTGCAGCTGCCCTCGACCTTATGGAGCTTCAAGCTTCAAGTCATTTTAACCTTACCTTTAGGGTTTACTCTCACCACTCTCATAGTGTTGTTTTCAGTGAAAAAGCTATAAAACCCACTGTACACTAGCTGCTCAGCAACAAACAGCAGACAGACACAGTGGTGACCTGCTGGAGAACAAAGAGGAACATTTCGCAGCTAGAGAGCCACAAGTTTCCCTCAGGAGTTGGTCAAAAACTGAAAGATAGCGGAGCTAAAACAGAGGAAAATTTGAGCTAACATTCAATGGGTGGTCTGAAGCTCGACTCCAAATGAATGATAATGTTGCTCGGTAACTTCTGGATGTGCAAATAAGCAACTGTTTGCTTTTTATCAACTTAAAAGGTGATGGTTTAGAGCAGTGGTTCCCAACTGATCCAGACAAGGGAGTCCAGATTTCTCCTTAGTCGTTAGTTCGAGGTCCACACAGGTTAACATATTCAGTGTCATACTTGCATTCTGTCATCAAGCTAATTTGCTGTCTCTGTCAAGTAGCTGTCCGTTAGTCACTCACTCTACAGCAAGAAACTGCCCTTCAAAATAAAAGCTCTGTGCCAGAAATGTACTGTACTTAAAAATAAAGTGTGTTTTTTACAAACTTGAATTTGCTTCTTTGCACTCCTGGTTCCCTTGTCTAAAAGTCAAAGTTTTTTTAACAGGTTTTGGTGAGATACCTGAAATGGGGTCTGTGGTTAATACACGCTTAAGAGGCATTCATGTTTTGTTCTATGACATAAATTGCATCAATAAATACCCCACTGTGAATTCTGAAGCCTTTTGGTGTCTTAAAAAAGGTGGTTGCTAAAAAGTGGCTAAATGAGACTTGAGCCTTGTTGTGTTGGCAACATTAGTCATGTGACCAAGCTGTAGTTTGTTTATAGCCTAACATTAGCTTTTTACAAATGGTGATTGCATTTGCTCTTCAAAAATCATAAAATCATAAAAGAACAATACCTGTAAGTATAATAAAGTTTTGTTTCCCACAGAGCTTATTTTCCACAAAAATCCAAACTCCTTTGGAAAAATCCCACAGGCTTTTTGTCGAGGGAACCAGTGCACAGCTAATTCCTCATTGGCTTGCATAGAAATGTCATCCCTGCAGCACTTTATATCAGTGTTGTGTTTGCAACTTGTTTCTGCTGTCCCCAAGTGCCCCCACAAAATCAGCTACTGCAGGTTTAAATAAGACTTTTAAAAAAAAAACATTTCCAAGGATATTTTGAGGTGCATTTTTGCCTTTATTTAGCAGTATATTTTTTTTTACAGGGAAGAGAGTAACATGCAACAAAAGTCCACTGCCAGACTCAAATCAGGGATGTATAAGTTTAGCCCAATAATTACCAGCTGCAGCAACATTGCGAGGGCTGGTATTGTTTGGTATTGTGAGTGTGTGTGTGTGTGTGTGTGTGTGTGTGTGTGTCTGTCATTGTGACAAAATGTAATCCTGGTGGCACCTTTTGTATTGGGAAATACCAAAGTGGCAACTCCCGAGGCTGAGAAATAAAGCCAATGCGGAAGTGCCAAAAACTGCAGTTCACTGAATGGCCACTTGAGGCTGGCTCCAAAATAGAGTAAATCCCCATAGCCACTCATGTTAAAATGCCAAACTTTACAGCAGAAATAAATATGTTTGCAGCCTGGTAAAAACACATTTTGGTCTCTCTAGCTAATTTCAACATGTATGATGACTGTACAGAGCATGAATTTTTATACTGACTCACCTGTTTACATTTTATTGAAGCTTGAAGTTATGCAAAATTAGGGCCTGGTCGTCTTGAGTGACAGGTTGTCTGCGAAGCTTCACTGCAGTCCATGAGACAGATCCACCCCTCGCTTATCCAAAGCTCCACCCTCTCATCAAAATATCGTCACTTTACAAAAACAAAACAAGATGGTGACAGGTGAAGTGTCAAACTTGAGGCTTCAAAATGTGAACACACAAACCAGTGGGTGATGTCATGGGAACTACATTGATTATTTTATACAGTCTATGGAACTACCACAAAAGACAATATTTTGCCAGGTGTTTATATGTTTGTCTGAAAATTTGTGGAGAGATAGTCACTATGATAGCATCACAACCATGCAAGATGCAGTTACGGAAAGTTACAGGTGTGTAGTTGAGATCAAAATGAAGGCCAAGTTTGAAGATGGGTGTGGTCCAAGCAAAGGGGAAGAAAGTAGGAGGATAGGAATTAGGAGAGGGACTTTTGCCCCTCCACTTTACATCCCTGGCACACATTCCACAGTTATGGATCACTGTAACCCAGCATGATCCCATTGCAATATGGTCTCTGCTTTATTTTTAATCAGTACTCTGATTCAGGACTAACTTGAGCCAGCTGTTGCCATTCAGTTTGTTCCAGTGTGGCTATGTCCCATTAAGCCTTCTATCAGTGATAATTAGTGCTGCAGTCTGGATGGGAGCACAATTCAGATCAGCACTGTGTAATTAATATTTATTTCAAGTTTTCTTTCTTGAAATCACTGGTGGATTTTTCTGATTGTACAGAGAGATTTACACAGTCATATGTTTCATATGCAAATTGTCTAGGTCTCATATAAAGTGTTATATTGATGCAATTTAACTTCAGCTGAGTCAGCCAGCAAAAATACATTTGTTTAACATACTATCTTTGGTATCTTATAAAACTTAAATCAAAACATTTTGGGATATGCACTTATTTGCTTTCTGGCTGAGCATCAGTTGGGAAGACTGATACCATGTTTAATATGAAGCTACAGCCTACAGCCAATGCCTCCAGCGTTGCCAGATCTCGCGAGACAAATAAGCAACCAGGCCTGTGAAAACAAGCCCAAAACTAGACTCCTAGGTGGCGCTACAGAGGCTATTTTGGCACTTTTTGGATTCATTTTTTCATTAACTAAAATTTTTCACCAGTCCTCTGACATGCATGCCAATTTTGGGGAGTTTTGGAGCATGTTTAGGGGGTCAAATTCCAGTTTAAAGGTGCGGGAGAAAGAATAATAATAATAATAATAATAATAATAATAATAATAAACATACCAAAAACAAGAGGGACTTTGTCCTTCGGCCGAGGTCCCTAACAAGCGACTTTGAGAGACCCATCAGGGTCAGAGCCAATTAGAAGCAGGATGCAGGTGGGAAAAAACTCTGCTGTCTCCTGTGTGTATGGGGAAAGGGGAGGGACAGAGGGAACAGGCAAGACAAACTATCCTACGTTTGAATAACATATCGAAAATACCTGCTTGACAACTTATTATGGAGCAAGCCCAAATAAGCAACTACGCTTTAGAAACAAGCCCAAAAAAAAACGCGACCCGCCTACCAATATTTGTAAGCGACTTTACAGAAAAACAAGCCCAAAGTCGCTTATAATAAGCGGACTTGGCAACACTGAATGCCTCTAAGGCTCACTGACTATAGCAGGATTTATACTTCTGTGTCAAATCAACACTGTTCCTACGGCACTGCATCGATGTAAAGCCTACACCATACCCTACTTTAGCCTAAAATGCCATAGGCTTGTGCTAATGACGTTAGCATGTTGTATTTGTTTGGAAAACATGTTTAGTATAAGACAGTTGTTTTATCGGTGAATCTTGTGAGTTGTAATGGAGCTGAATTATGTAACGTTACCTTTGTTAAATGTTGCTGTTGTCACTGGCTTCATATGAGTAGAGGAAATGTCTGCTGGCCGCTAGGCTAATTTATATAATGTAAAATGCCATAGACTTGTGCTAATAATGTTAGCATGTTGTATTTGTGGGGAAAATGTGTCCAGATAAAAGACAAGTGCTTTGTGTACTTGTGTTTGAAACTATTGATATTAAGCCATGTATAATGTGTGTTTAATGTGTGTTTTAAGTGTGTTTTGAATCCATTGAACTTTACGGCATTTCACAGAAACCTCCACTGCCGACTAGTGTTTTGGAGGTGTAACTGCAGAGTGACACAGACACACCACCGCACAAGTATAAATGCTCACAAAGGCGTAGGCTACAAGTACAAATCTGCTCCAAGACATATTATATTTGTTTAATCAGTGTAAAAGTGTAAAAATTACAATGTGTTGTTATATGGTGGGACCCTTTCCTGGCCACAGTCTAAGAAACATACTGACCTCTTCAGTGTGCACTTTGCCTTTTGCCCACAACCCAGCTGTCAGAATCAAATGTTGGCATGTCACATTTCTGCAAACCACTGATGTACCAACAAACCACCATGTAACATTAATACATTAATATATATCATATGAGCATTTTTAAAGTGACTTAGTATATGAGCTGATTTTGTCATCCAGAGAAGAAGGGTATGGTGGATGGCGTGGGTGAGACAGCAGACCACTGTTCGAGACAAACACGTTTGTTAACAAGAGGTCCATGAGGTCGGGACATTTCCAGTCGTGGTTGTGGCAACAATTTTAAGCCAAAACATATTTCCCTCACCATAGCCAAGTGTTGTTTTATTTGCCTAAACCTAACCACACGTTAACCACAGCATTGTCACAACATAAAATTAAAAATTGAAACGCAAAGTTTTAACATGTTCACTACATATGAAATGCACAAATGTAATATATCTGTGGTTTGCAGAAATGCACAATGCCAACTTTTATTCTCGCAGTTTGTTGCAGAGCAAGTGCTGGGATAGGCTCCAGCTCCCCAGGACTCTGCACACATGGGTTTATGGATAAATGCAAACTACAACTTTCATTGCTAAATGAGACCAACTCTGACTTTTAGTTATGGAGAGAAGTTACAGTGTTGAACTCAAACGCTCTCCAAACTCCACCCTGACCACCACACCCAGGTCATACTTTTTTCTCCTTTGGCACTGAATCTAAACATACTGTAAACAAACTGTAAAAGATGTAGTACGTCTCAATAAAAACAAACACTAAAATAAATAGGAAAGAGGCTATTCTGGAAATTAAGAGAAAAGTGTAATTTAGTTCCAGAAAAGGCCAGTTTTTAGTGCATGCTACAATCCAGATGCGTCCAGGCATAATTATTCTCCACAGTCTGCAGTAGTAATGACTTGGGTTAAGAGAGTAAACAAGTCCTGTGGTGTGCTGACAAAGACAAATGACACACTCCTTCTCCCACCCTTAACCCTCATTTTTTCCTGTGCGCCCAGCTGGGTCTACAGCGGAGACGGCTACAAGTTTCATGTTCCACCTTCAGAAATTCCTGTTCGGAGCTGGAGGTAGAGATAGAAAAAGAGAAGCAGAGGCGAAGACATGGTGAAAAAGGATGCTCTAATTATCTAATTGGCCACTTGTGGTCTTGCCTCTGTGGAAATGGCCTTGTAACGGCTCTATAATGGGCTCTGTCTCACACAGGTGCATTCCCAGCGCGACTCCAGCCACCAACACAGATGGAGGAACTTCATCTTAGTCTTTCTCCCACAGTCATTTACAACTTTTATTTAAAAATCTTTATAATTTAACTATTAACATTGCCTTCTTTCTGCATGATCACACTTTCCTTTCCTCTCCTCTCACTTAAATTGAATAATACAATATTTCATATGTGTAAAGGTTGAATTTTTTTCCCTTTATATATTGACACAAAATTGTTCTTCCACTTTAATATAGTCCTATGGAAAAAGTTCTTGGTAATTTTAAACTCAAGATTAGTGTTTCTGTGTAGTAATTGTAGAACAGTTTGTACTTGGAAGGCTATAGATGACCTTTGACCTTGATGTCTCAGGTTAAAAAGTTTAATTATAATCAAAAAAACAAAAAGAAAAAATATGTGCTGTGAGGTCCTTGAATAAATGACTAAGGCCAAATCTGGACCCCATGGCAGGACCAGTTGGGATCACTGGGTTTGGCTTACGTACCTTAAAATAACTCACTTGGTTTCACATGGTTCTAAACACCGGTCTCCTGGGTCCTTTGTTGGAAAGTCCTGTATTCTGTGACCCATCCACTAGCCTAACCTGCTTCCTTATATGGACTACCTCCTTTCTTACTCCTATCAGTGTATTGGTCACACAGGATCACAGCCTTCCCAAATCTGTTGGTTATACTTGAATTATTGACTCATGCTTACATGGGATATATGAACTGTGGTGCGAAATCAGAGACGAAGACACACTATGCACTTTGTAGGGTCTGTATAAGATGCACCAGCCTTTCAGCTAACTCCATTGTAAACCCGTGTGCGTCATTATTACACATTTAGAGCAACGGACGTAGTGTAAAGAGCGAGAAAGTCAGGTGGGAGGGAAGGTGGATGGGTCCAACAAGACCAGGACTTAGACCCAGGAGACCAGTGTTCGTGTCCCTTGTGAAACAAAAGTCAATGTTGAGTTATTGAGTCATGTGAGTTGAATCGTCCACCACCTATCCTACCCGTAACCAAGTGGTTTTGTGGCCTTAAACATAATCACGACCCCATGTTTTAAGGTGCAAAGCAAAAGGCTGCACTCAGCATTACTAAGCATCAAAGTATGATGAGTAGGGATGAGGTCATGTTGCTGGAAGCCTCAGGCAAGTAACACAAGGGCCACACAATAAGGCATGTTTAACCACTATAACCATTAAACATCTCACTTATTTGCAAGTAAAAACAGTGGTAAACACACCCAAAATACCTGATGTGGCTATTACAAAGAGTCTACAATAATAAAAACAAGCTGCAAGTAAGGAACAAGTGTTTGACATACTGGCATGTCTCTTCAGCTTTGATCTGCCTTTATTGCTGTCCTCACTTCACTTCAATATGTAACGAAAATGCAAAGTCTACCACTTCAATTTGGTCCTTTCAAAGAGAAAAGAGAAGCAGAAAGCGGGTGAGATAAATGAAATTAAGACAGATATGGACAGAAACAAGACGGGCTGTAGAATCTCAAACACAAGGCAACACCGTGGAGTCACAGCGAATTGATGTTGCATCCTGAGACCCTTCCAACCATCAATCCACTTTAACGTTGAAACTTTTGAGGGAGCATGATTACAAAGAGAGAAAGAAGAGGAAAACACAGAGAAGAGGAAGGTGTGGGTGGCATTCATCTCCTGACCAGACAGCAGATCTTTAACGAGGCCTGAAGTAATCTCCAGGCATTTTAATGGGCAGATTTTCCAGGTCTCAACACTCACCCACAGGCACAACAGTGTATAATGTCAGAGCCAGGTGCAGAAGAGAAAAAAACCCTCACACTGCAAACTAAATTTGAAGCATGATGTCATTATCTCTGCGCAATGGCCTCGTATCAAAAGAGAAAGTACTTTGATGAATTAAAGGAAAATTGCAAGTCAGAGAGAGGGACCAAATTAATTTGGGGTCGTCTGTCATTGTAAAAGGTTTGAAATAGACTGTTTTGTGTGACTAGTCAATGACAGAGAGGAGTCTGAAGCAGGAATATATGCACAGCAGATGTATTGCTGTTATGAGGACACTGAACTGGGATTATAACATGTATCTTGCCTGTGATTATCTTGAGACTGTTTTTGACCCAGTAATATGTACTAATATTGTATATAGCAGATATAATATGTATTGCTTGATACTACTATTCCGATAACTTTTCATACAACTACTGCCCAGCCAGAGCTTGTTGCAGACAATCAGAGAATTCATCCTTTTTCTTAAGACTCTCTAATCAAAACACAATCTGTCTCTTAGATGCTCGAGTAAGAATTTACATTTCTCAAAGGAACAAAGCTGAAACTATAACGAAACTAAACTCTGAACATGTTGCGATTGAAGTGGGCTGAGAGAAAACTAGACTTCTGCACCTTCTCTGTTTTCACACTCTAAAATATAACCTACTAGTTCAACTTTAAAAAATAAGGTAACAATTTGCATGCGTCTTTATAAATAGTTCCAACTGAGTTCCAACTCAATCCAATTCTATTACTCAATTATATTAGTATGACCAACATGATTTGCTTTGACCTAAAAAAAAATGTAATTAAGTTGAACTAAATTAATATTTATCTAAAAGCTGTGATGATTTTAGGGGCCAAATTATTTTGTTCATGATATTGTAACTTATTTATTTTGATTCCATTCTACTCAAAATTTCAAAAATGTTTTTGATTTTGACCAACAATAAGCTGTCAACTGATTGAAACACTTAAATGTAATAAATATATTTTTTATGCTGAAGAACCTTCTTTATTTTAAACGTTATCCACAAATCACAGAAACCTCTACCACCTACTAGTGTTTTGGAGGTGTAACTGCAGAGTAGGGATGTCACGATTACTTTATTTCACTATTAACTGCGATTTTAAACGCCACGGTTAATTATTCGTAAAGATTCCTCAACACTGTCACTCTCCAAAGATTATGCCACGACACGGAACCATATACAGTAGGTCAGCGCAACTCACACGAAAGGAAAACAAAGTTACACAAGCGGCGTCTCCGAGTGATCCCCAAAAAACGGATAAAGTCAGCCGTGTGGTATCATTTTGGCTATCGTAAAATGACCAGGGGGTCATTGTTGACGACGGCTTTCCAGTTTGTAAAACGTGCCGTAAAAAAGTCGCGGCGAAAGGATCTGCGGGACAACCACCCGGCTTTACATGCACAAGTAAAGGTAAATGCACAATGACTGGATTAATATATGCGTCAATCTCAATTCATCTAATGTAACACTGAATTAAAAAATTATATGTTAGCGCGTCATTTGCAATTAATGGCGTAGTGGTATGATACGAGCTGGGCTTACAGTGCAACGTGACAAGCTAAGGCTCGTCTCAATGGATAGTTTTGCAGTTTGTGTGCACACAGCGTGAGGTTGTAATGGTTTTGGGTCTGTGTAGCTCTTTGGAGTGAGATGACAGGCAGAAACTCACGTCCACACGAGTGCGGGATTTCACAAATGTTCGCCGTTTATTTTTACATCAATTTAAAAACACTTTACCAAGCTGGTTGTATGGCTACTATATTTTCATACATGAACAAAATAGTCGCCACACGTACTTAAAACCATCACTGTTGTGTTGAGAGATAAAAGAAAAAGCAGGAGCACATGGAAATAAATGAAACTTAAAGATCTATAAGGAGTGTTCATGTGATTTTACACATTTATAGTGTGAAATTAATTAATGCATAATAATCGTAAAACCGTGATTATTTCTCTGACAATAATCGTGCCAAGAAAATCTATAATCGTGACATCCCTACTGCAGAGTGACACAGACACACCACCGCACAAGTGGTGCTCACAACAGCGTAGGCCCTGAATAGAGCTGACGCACAAGTATAAATCGCGCTTAAGTCAGTCGGAGGCAGAGTAAGGCAGAGTAGGGCGGGTCTTGCCTTTCCTATCCTAGGAAACAAAAATTCAAGGACTGGAATGCCAAGGCCTAGGAAAGAGAGGGGAGCTGCAGGATTATGGTGCATTTTTAAATTCTGCCTTTGTTTCCAGATTTCTACCAACACCAATATTCTTATTTACAGTACTTTAGTAAAATATGTTTGTGTGATGTACAGAACAGTTGATCCCTATTTGGTTTGGGACACTAATGAATTGCTTTGCAAGGCCTCATGGGATTCCAGGCAAAGCAGGTTTGACCAGCAACAAGAAAAGAGGAGAAGTAGAAAGTTAGACATGTTTCACTTTATGAAAATTGGAGCAAAATTGGCCTGGAGGCATTGCACTACACACATAAACATGATGCAGCTGAGGGACAGGAGCCTCTGTCTTTACCTTCTGTATATGAATGCATGTGGATGAGGCCTGTGGCCTGAGTGTGGACCTAAATTACAGTATGATTCAACAAGTACACTACTTAGTAAAATCACATATCTAGGTCTTTACCATTATTTGAAAAAATTTGATTTAACTGTTGTTGCATTTTTCCCCTGCTGAACCTATGAGACACTGCAGCAGCACCATATTCCAGTGTGAGTCTGTGTGTTTGTCTCTTCTTAATTGCCTTTTAAAAATCCAGACTGACACCGTGTTCATCTAAGTTGTTTAAATGAAATGTCTGACTTGTGTTTGGAAGGCTTCCTGATGAAACCCACTGTGCACGAAGGTTCAGCTCGAGAGACTTCAGTTCCAGGAGCTGGCAGAGCGGTTGCCAGGCAACCAGTTGTGTAGTCTCAGACCAGAGCTGCAGCCTGAAAAATATAAACCCACTCTTTTTCTAAATTACTGAGCGAGTTTCCTCTCAGCCAAACTGGCATTCAAGTGTCCCTGTTGTCGTATTTTATTTGACTTGTTTCCATGCAGATTTTAAGCGACATGTGAAATCCATAAACAAATTCTGTCGCCAGCTGTAACACCTATGTCTTTTTGCTCTTTTATGGCTTTCTGGCACTTTCAGACCCTTCACTCATTCATGCAGTTACCGAGACACTTCTCATTTCATTTGTTGTTAACATGTGTTTTGTACTTTCTCACATTGCTTCAGCTTTTTTATGCTTTTCACAGTTTCCTGTCACAGTCAAGCCCAGTTCAGACCAAAGATTCGCAATCTTGAGCTTGACTCAAGCCGGCTGATGGTGTCACCTGCAACTCCCCGGTGGTTGGTTTTAGAACATAAAGCACATTGCCTGTTTCAGCAGCCAATGGACTTGTGGAGAAGTCTGCTAGTCAAGTCAAAATGACCACAGACAACATGCAGCAGGTGCTCGTCTCTACAGAGGCCTCTGTTTCCATCCTCACCGTGTGCCGGTGTCGGGCTGCTGCTTGCTGTATGCTCTTATCTGTTTACAACATCACATGGCATTTGCATGTTATTATGTAGCAGATAGCCTTTCACAATGGGTGCCTCAGACAAATATGCCACATCTTCTGGCCAAACACAATCTCCAACCTTCAGCTGTACAAGAAAACAGGTAGCCGGAGCATCACCAAAGATATCACACACACAGACATTTGAGATGGCTAGGCCATGTGCTAAGAATGGAGCAGGGCCAGAGATGGACACCACCAGGCAAAAGAAAACCAGGAAGGCCCAAAACCACTTGGCACAGAACTGTGACACTGGAGTTGGAAAAGATGAACTTGTCATGCGGAGAGGCACAACATGCTTGCAAGTATCAAATGCAATGAAAAGAGCTCATTGAAGCCTTATGTCCCATAGGGGGTGAAAAGGAGGAAGTAAGTATGTGGCTGATAATTTTATTTTTTTTTTATTTTTTTTTTTTTAATTAATTTTATGTCTCAAGAATGCTGTTGTTAACATGTGTTTAGGTTTAGGCACAAAAACCACTTGGTTATGGTTAGAAAAAGAGGATGTTTTGGCTAAAAATTTTGCGAAGAAAGCAGTAATGTCTCAGTAAAAAAACATCTGGTGTCCGTGCCTAAAAAGCCACTGGAAAAACAGCAATGACTTGCCAAATCACAACTGTTTTTTTGTTGCTGTTGTTGGTCTGTGGTGGTCTGCAGCTTGGCAGGCATCTCCTTTGAGTCTCCCCCAAGGTGAAACACCGTCCATAATCCCCTCCACCCTCTGATAACAAATACAGCTTATATAGTTCATCACTTTAGAAACGTGATGCATGTAAAACACATACATGTAACGTATTCATAGTTTGCAGAAATGCCAACACGGCGACTGGGCTGTAATGTGCATTCTCTAGTTTTCTTTGCTAATGACTGATGGATCTGTCTCCTGCTTGTCGTCCTGCATTTAGAGATTTGTTGCACTAGTATGCTTTTGCACTTTCTTCACAGAATCTGTTTTGTGCGTGTTTGAGAGAGAAAGCAGGAGACAGATGAAATCATTTCCTATTCAGTTTTCCTCAGCATATAAACCATTCACAAGTATGTTGTAAATGCTGCCATATATGATGCCATTATGACCCCGTTTTCAACTACAATGTCCTCAGGCAGCTTTTCAGTCTCATTTCTGTGCTGCCCGGGGGAGATGTTTGCATACAATAACTCTGCTTATAGAGGCAGTCTCTACTGTGTGCCAGTCAGGATGCCTATTTCCATAGCAACGCTATCTCCAAGAAAGCCAGAGAGGGGCTTTTACCAGACGAGCAGGCTGTTGTACCATCCCCGCCGGTTGTTTGTAATGCATATCAGATCAAAGACGAGGAAGAGTCTTTTATTAATTAGAAACACACTTACATGAGGGCATGGCATATACTGTCTGACAATAGTGTGTTCCGTGCGCAGATTTGTTTAGATGCAAAAAACTAAAAGGAGCTGAAGTGTTGCTGATGTGTTTAGATGATTTCTCTATTAACAGGTGTGTGGGTCATGGGATTTTACAAACAGAGGTCAAAAGGTGAATTAAAAATGATTTAGTCTCGTATTCAGTGATTCAGTCGTCTTTTCGTGAACATATGAAAAGGAATCTGCCTGCAGGATGAGATAATTGCAGATGTTTTGTGTGCAAATTTTGCGGTTTTGGATGTCTGGTTCATATTTTTGACACATGGTAGCACAGCATATATCATCCTGCAAGTATGTAAAAAATGGCAGTTGATATGCATGAGAAACAAGTGTCTGTAATGCTTACTGGAAGAAATGACTTTCCCCATCCTGCCATTGCTGTAAACATGTCAACAAGCTGCAGTATTTTATCTACTGTATTTCAGATAGAGTGAGCTCAAAAGAAACACAAGACTCAAAATCTCTGTGCTCATTTTCTCACGATTAAGAAGGTCATTCTCTGTTATTTTCCCCTCAAACCAGCACAGATGTGGACACAGAGTGGTCAGAGCTCCAGTGGTCAGGGGTGGGGCCGACAGCATGGAAGAGTTTGTTTTAATATGTCCACTTGGAAAATCCTCAGGGGAAATATCATGGATTCTGCTGCAGATGTTTCACTGTGTTTGCATGCTTGGAATTGGGGTTGGGCCCTTTGATCTAAATGAAAACGCACCGCAGAGGTTTGCAGCGCGGGCGAGTCGAAGCTCTGCTCAGAGAGCAAATCAGGGACCGTTCCCACCTCCGGATTTTCCCAGGTTCCCCTGCAGAGTCTACCTTCTGTGATCAGAGACATGGGAATACCACGGCCCGTCGCCTTGATCCATCTCTCTGTTGGCACGGCTTGCATTTGGCACCTCCAGTGGAAACACTCTGAGTCGGTGCCAGCAGTGGCAGACCACCAATGCCTGCATGCTTCCTCCCACAGAGTTCATTTTTATATCAACTCTGCCCTATCATCAGTGTGCAGTTTCACCACATCCAGGATTTCCTTTTCAATGCAAAATAGTCAAACAATAAAGCAAACAACAGCAGATTTACAACAGGGAAAAGGGGAACATCACCCTGATCTTGTTGGCTATGACAAAATAAAATGTAATAATCTATAATCACAGTTTGGCGTCACCTTAGATTTAAACAGCATTAATAATTGCAAGGCTTTTACACATTACAGATTTCCACATATGACTCACAGTCTCTGACTTAAGATTAATCTAGGATTAGCTAATTGCTAACAGTGCAGTGCTGCCAAACAAAACACAGAGACTAAGCATGTGTAGGTGTGGTTATGATTACAGTTTCCTTTAAGTCCCCTGTGGTGCATTTATAAGCTGGAGATAAAAATTATACAAACAGCTTCTAACACACCATAATGTGTGTGTGCAGCTATAAGAACATGTGTAATTGTTTATTAATGTATAGTATTTGTCTTCTCCTGTGAAGACATATTTAATATTTTTGCATATTTTTTTTTACCTTGTCATCCAACCAAGTGGCAACCACCAGGCCTCAAATGGCCACTTGAGGCTGGCTCTGAGAGCAAGTCAGTGTTCCTTATGGACCCCCATATATAAATGCCCAACTTTACAGCAGAAATAAACAAGTTTACAGCCTGGAACAAAAAACAGTTTGGTCTTTATGGCTAATTTTCCCATTCGTGACAACTGTAAATGTTAGTAAGGCTTAAAATGCATAATGAATGTGGCCCCCCCCCCGGGTATTTTGTTAGTTCAGATCATGTCCAGAACTATTTCTTTATTAGTTCTTGTAAATAAATTGGACCCCACACCATTATTTTCTCATTAATAGAGTTTAAAACGCTTCGTGTCACTATTAAAACACTGATGGGCGATACCTGTTTTCGCCACAAGGTGTCAGTATTGGCTTTGTAATGTGACTGATTGGTGCTATAATTCTAGCGTAGCAGGAAGCAAGCAAAGTGGTAAAACACAAAGCGGTCAAGATAGCATAACAGAGAGGGTCAGTACTCATCCAAGACTGTTCCTTTTCTATTTGCAGTATTTGCTGTACAGTTAAATCACTGGCACCTGCATGAAAGTTGTCGCCATTGTACCATTGTAACATTAAGGATGTGGCTGCTTTGAGCAACAGGTTGGGTGCAGTCTGTTGACAAGTCGCTAATATGGCAACAACTTGGTTAGGTAAAATGACCATGGTGTAACCACAGATTTAGAATGTAAGTGTGGCCATAACCTAGCTGATGCTATTATTTTTAGTTAATGAAAGTTACCTGTAAAGTTTAGGTCAACCAAGAGAGTCTTGTTGAGCATTTGGTTGTGCTAAAAGACGTTATAAGGAGTCGGATGTGAAGTTTTTCCAGTTTGTTTTGATGGTTGTTAGCCTGTTTGTCGCTAGCGAAAATTAACGTTAGCATTAGTGTTATCACCGTTAACTTTAGCCTAGCTGTAACTCCACTGTGCTAACCAAGCTAGCAGCTAAGAGTTAGGATAAACTCTACCCTCTCGTCCAAATATGATCACTTTTAGCCAGCACATTCTCACTCTGACTTTGTCACATATCAACATTTGGTCATGGACTTTTCACGTCCACATATGACGTGCAAGGTACCCTGGGTGCGTTGGTTGTTGCACTACGTTGGTACAACACTGCTAATTAACACATTTTTTTTTCCTTCAACAACAAATGCACATAGTCATGTTTTGGCTAACTCCCACACATGGTTGGCTGGGTTTAGGAAAAAATAACAGAGTTTGCAATCACACAGAAAGAGAACACTGGCCTCCCAGGTGAAGGTCGTTGGTTGTTGGACCCATCCACCACCCCTCTTGCCCACCCTGCTTGGCATTCCACTGCCTTCATGCATGGAGGTCACTACAGTGTACGGCTGTTTAAAAGTGTTTTTTTCTCTATATATACCAGCAATTTTGGGCACTGCTGCATATAGTCCACTCTAGTGGAAGCTATTGCATCATCCCATGCAAGACATCCCATTGGCAGGTCATTGTAATGGGAAAAAGTAGTCAGTGAAACCAAGATGGCCGACAGACAGGGAGAAAGACCAGCCACCTCAGCTATTTCGGTTTCTACCTTCTATGAAAAGATGCCATTGCAGGTAAAAAAAAAAATATAATTACATCAAGTAACATCTAAGGTGACATATTATGTAAAGATTTTCCAAGTTTTGATTTTATATTTGGAGGAAATACCGATTAATCATCTGTCCACTCAATTGTACATCATGCATCACAAGCTATGTTTCAACTTCAATGCAATGTCAATTACTACCAATGTTGTTCTTGAAAATAATTCATATCCTGTAATGTTTTGGCTGTAAATCAGCTGCTTTATGTTTTTAGAATGTAATTTGAGTTTTTTTTATATATCCATATTTTTTGTAGGGCTCAAAAAGACAGGCATACAGGGTAATAGAGGAGTTTCCAGACTCAAGTGAGGAAGAGTGTGCTTCTGGTAGCTGGGCTCTAGTTTCCCGGTGCAGCGCAGGTGGCGCAGGGTGGCGAACCCCGTGCAGAGCTAGTTTCGAGCAGTGCAACCCGAGGCGCACTCAGTTTGGTAGTTTGGCAGACCGAGGTGCGCCGAGATGGGTGTGGCAGCGCAGCAGGGGGAGGTGTCGACCAATCCAGCTTGGCGCAGTAACAGTTTCGTGCCAAAAGGCTTCGCTGAAGGTGCACTGAAAGCTCGCCAGCTGAAACCAGGTCTACTGTCAGCGCAGGGGGAGCGCAGCCGATGTAAGCCGAAGTTTGGCTGATCAGTGGACAGTGCGCACACGTCACCAAAACCTCACAGGCAGGTTTCCAGAATATCAGGCACATTAACAATGCAATAAATACCCACAAAACCACTATTTAATGAAACTATCTGCAATCAGCACCTAAATGTATCTCTATATCGACTGTCCCGTCACATCTGATGTCAGATCAAAGGGGATTGGCACCGTTTGGCACGCATAATGGAAACCGAACCTGATTTGATTAACACAGCTGCAAATTAATGAGTTCACATCCCTCTCAGCCAGCCACAAACAGCCACAGCATCAGATAGGGAGTATATATTCAGCATCTGTCATCTTAGAAAAGTCAAAAGAGAAGAAACAGAGTGAGACTGCGAGAGAGAAAGAGAGAGCGCACGCGCACGAGAGAAACCCAACATTGATTTACAGTTGTGGTGACCCCCTCCCAGGCCACCTTTGCATCATCAGCCCGTGGAGGTCTGCTCGTAGTTCCGTATATTCAGACACTGCAAACAGACCTTCCGGACCAAAACATCAGTTTCCTCCTGGGAGAAGTTTGGCCGTCTGACGCTGCTGCTCTCTTCTGCCATGGCGAATTGAGTAAACTTTCATTACGCCTTCGCGCAGCGCATTTAAGGGTGAGGATGGGCGCTCATTTGATTGGTGTGATGTGTGTAAAACCCACTCCACGCCTTCTCTCCTCCCTCTTTCCGACTTGCGCAGGTAGGAGGGACGAAGGAGGGATAGAGGAGTAGCTGCGCCAGGGCGCACAGTGTGCCAAACTTACAAAATCCGCCTGGCCGCACCCAGTTGGCGAAGCGCAGGTGCGCTGCACCTCCGCCGCGCCCGGTCTGCGAAACTAGAGCCCTATGTCTTTATTTTGTAACCTTGTTTTACATCCCTAAAGATAAATAAAAACGCTTAGTGAAAAAAAAGACTGAGTCAATCAATAGAGCTCAAATAGAGAGGCCTACAGGGTAGTGGAGGAACCACTATTCCAACATAATACCATATTACAACTGTATAACTAAATTACAACTATACCTACATAACTACCATGTTATTACATTGATGTTTTTTACAGTACAAAATGCATGAAGTACACTTGAGTGGACAGATAAATATATCTTTATAGAATAAAGATAGAAAAAAAATGTTTTTCAAACCTTGTTTTACATCCCTAAGGATGTATAAAAACACTTAGTAAAAAAATCCTGACTGAGCTTATCATAATTCATGCATGAGAGGGTTTTAACTTTCGTTGTTGACCCGTTGTGTTGTTTTCTGATGCCTGCATTTAATAGCGACAGGCCACGCATCATGCCAGCATGAAAGGAGGACTTGTTTTGTTGGTGTCAGTTGCCGGACGTCACTGACCAAGCAGCAGTTTTGCAAGGACTTCGGTTGTTTTAGCTCCAACAAACCAAGATGGCGATGGCCAAAATGCCAGACTCTAGGCTTCAAAACAGAAGTCCACAAACCAATGGGTGATGTCATGGTGACTATGTGCATTATTGCATTCAGTATATGTCAATGAAGACTTAGCTTACAACTATATCATAATGTGTTATAAATCATTTATTGAATGTACTCAATAGGAGCACTCAAAAGTAGAGTGTTTTGTGGTCATTTGAGTCCACACAGATCCTCACTGTGCTTGACTGACTTGAGTGATGCTTCAAAAAAGACTGGTCCCTTGGCAGGTGACTGTGGCCTGTCTGGCTTTGCTCTCTGCTCTACCTGACTGTTCACACACAACGCTGCCCCCTCTCTGTCTCCACTGGGATTGTAAGACACTCTTTTTTATTAGGTTTTCTTAGAAAACCATTACCTGCAACACTTTCCAGGTTCATTTTTTAACACCACAGTTGGAAACTTCTTTTTCCCCCAGAAGGCAGAAAATGGTCCCACAGTTTTTTGGAGCATCTTGATCTCACAATTTTTCTTAACTTTCTGTCTCAGTGTTAAAAACTGAAATCAGGCCCTATGGAAGAGGACAGTGATTTTCTGTCTGGGCAATATTGGCTGGTTTATTTTTGTTGGTTGACACAGTGGTCAGTATTGTGTTTTCCTACCATGCTACTAACAGTCAGAGAAAGAGGTTAGCATGGTGCATTTACAGTCTTTGGTTAACTCTGATAATGATACTAGTAAAAAACTGGCTTTACATTAAATATACTTACTGGAAAAACTGAATATCCAACTTCTTAGAGGCTCTTTTTTGTACAACCAAATGCTGAACAAGACTTTTTTTAGGTGACTTTTAGGTGACAGTTAACTTTAATGAACTGAAAGCAACAGCCACAGCTTATACTTTGTAAATCTGTGATAACGCCATAGTTACGATACTTAACCGTGCCCCGCCCCAGCCCCATTCAAACAGGTATCATGAAGCAGGAAATGAGATTAACTGTCCAAAAACATGTATTTCTGCTGTAGGTGTTTTAACAAGGGGTCTAAGGTGGGTCCTGACTGGTGGGTCTTGGTCCGAAAGTGGGTCCTGGGTTCATTCCTAATGGACCGCAAGTGATAAGCAAATGTGTCACATTTATAAACAGCGCTTTTTATTTTTAAGTGCAATGAATTTCCAGCACAGAGCTTTTATTTTGAAGTGCCGTTTCCTGCTGTGGAGTGAGTGACTACTATTGTCTTCTCTGTCAGCCTATCATGTTACTGCTCCTCATTTTAAATGCGGTTCTTTCTCGGCCGTAGTTCTTTCTTGCTGCCGTTGTGCACACCCTTCACCTCCCCATCACCACCTAGTCTTTACAGACTCATCAGCCTCATCTGCCTCAGCAGTCAGCAGCCTCAGAGTCATCAGCCACCACCTTCACCAGTGTCTGGATTTATCCTGCTGCCGCTCAGACGTCCCTCGATTGCAAACAGTCTCCCTCTGGTGTCCAAGCGCCAAAGACTTCTGTTAATAAATCATCTGTTAATCTGTACACTTATATTCTGTATTAAATGGTATCTTTACTTCACTCTCCTGTCTCTCCTGAGTGAAATTCCTCTGGAGACTCCTCTCCCCTAACACAGCTCCTCCAAAATGACGCATGTAGCACGGCACAGTCTTCTTGTTCACATAAATAATGATGGGATATGATAAAATTAATGGTAAATAATACAGACAGCAAAGCCTGCACTCAGCATTCAGTCATCATTTTTTGGTCCTAGGAAGTGCCTTCCAGAATATATTTAATATTTTAGGTCCAACATAATCAAGGATTGAAATCCATATTTGATGAAACATACCAATTTTACCTTTGGACCAGTGAGTCAGATATTCCACTGTAAAAGGTTAGATATTACCTGATGGCATCCTGAGAGCACTGTCTGCTTATTTGAAATCCATTTCAGTAATAAGCTTCTACGTACAGGAGCTTTTCTATAGAGCTCTCTGTACCGTAAGTGCTGTGGGAGGAAAGTGCAGCATGGTAAATGCACTGTTCACATCTTTTACACATAAAGCAACAGCATCTGACTTACACTACCCTGAAGTTATTTTCTCATTAAATCCAGGCTCCCACCACAGATGCATTAAGCTGTAAATGAGGTAGCTGAGTCTGGGTCTTCTTAAATGAAAAGTCCCATCACATTAGCCACAGTAATATTCAGCGGATCTGTTACGAGGGTTCAGTGGTATGAGCTAGTAGCACCTTGTGCATCACGAAGTGTCGTAAAAAACCCAAACACATGTGGAGGTGAAGCTTTTATCAATGAGATGGAATGTAAATAATTGTTTCGCGGTTAAAATAATTACAAAGCGACTCACTCACTGGCGAGGTTGAAAGCAAAGTCAGGACCTCACAAGCTATTTAAGACACTGCGGGCTGTGCCTGCTCAAGCTAAACTCTCCATGAGCCAAGCACTAAGGAGCCAATAAAAACAGCCTCATTTAAGCTGCACACTGTGCCTTCGGATGAAAACAGCCTCTACGCCCCGTCAACTTCATGTAGTGCTGTGCATGTACAGTGTGCAAGCTGGGCAAAAATCATAGTTAGATGCAAAGTGAAGTCAGGGCTTATTCTTTGAACAGTCAATATAAATTAAAGAAGGCCAAGACTCTGTTTAAAGAACCTGCCACTGCCAAAATACTAATTTTACCACTATTAAGAATCTATTTAACAACCAGAAAAGGGAAATACAGACTCCTATGTTGCTAGAAAATCCATTTTTTATTTGCCATGCCACTTTAACAGAGCTTGATGACAATGTTGATCCCTTGATGAATGTTTCTATGGATGCTGCGTGGCTCAGCACATACAAAATGTTGTGTTGCTACAGAAACAAAAGCACAAAAGCCTTTTTTTTTTTAGGAGATTGCCTGTTTGTTTGTGTGGCATTCATTAACCTCAAGCTCTTCAATCCTGCTGAATAATTTCAAAATCAATGCTGTTACTCAGAAACGCTTTCTGTTTGTAAAAAGTTCGCTTGTCGGAGGTAAGTGGCTTTTGTTAGACAGCACATTACTAATGCACAAGTCCTATCATGATACTTTAACCTATTCGAGCCAATACCTGGGGGAGTCAGGAGGCTTTGATGCCTTTTCAGACAAAGAGCTGATGGATACATTTTTGGATATGTTCTGTATTTAATAATTCTGTAACAGTTTTATATTGGAATGTTTGATCTTATCTGAGTCAGACTTCAAAGACATTTTTATTAGAAAAACTGCAGCAGTTGATCCGGTATAAAAGCCATGCAGCGCATTAAATGCCAGATAGTCTCAAGGGAGAAGGGAAGCAGAAAACCAAGGCAAACTTTTATATTTAGGGGGGATGATTTTTGTCATTCTGACATCAAAGGTTGCTCTTTTATAACACATGTTGAAATCCTGATTGGAAATCTCTCAACAGATTGTGACAACTGTCTTTATTGGAAAAATGGACAATCACCTGCAACAAAGGACAGCATCAAATTACTGAAATTATCCTCTCCACTGGATAACCACCACAGCTGCACCACATTACAGACTAAAACGTGATGCAATTGTTTCAGTAATTGCAACATGAATTGCAGTGAACTGCTGGCACTGTTTTACATTTAATTCCAGAGAAACGAGAGGAAGAGAGAAGTTATATTTTATTCAAATTATTACTGCAAGATGCTTGACATACCTACAGCATTGGACTGTCATCTTTTATTTTCAGATAGTACTCAGTGTATCTATTACTTTAATTTAATGTCTTTATTGTGCAAGAGTATTCTACAGTATGTCCTGAGATCTGGGGAGCAATTTGGAAAATAGTGGGTTTTCAACACCCAGTATTAGGGAGTGTTTGCAGACATTACAGTACAAAGAACAATAGCAAACACTCTCAGAAGTCTCAGTTGCATTTGATGGAAAGAGTGTTCGCATAAACAATAGCAGTGTCCCAGTTCAGGGACTGGATCTTCCAAAGTCTGCATTTCTAGACAGTAGACATCATAACATTGTGATGAGGCCTTTCCCATTTTCAAGGCAGCCTTGTTTCGCCTTTATTTGGAGCATACAGCCGTGACTATATTGACGCATTTACTAATTAAAATGGTAAAAATCAGTCACTAGTCAATATTTCACTTTATCTACACCATTGAAAAATCCACTGGAAGCCCTGTGTAAAATGGGTGTGTTCAAATAAAATTGCTACAGAGTTAAATTAAAAATCTAACACATTTCTATGCATACACAAGACTCACTAATTGCTAAATCCCTGTCAGTGAGCACTTCTCCTTTTCCAAGATAATCCATCCACCTCACACGTTACTACACAGGTGTGTCTTGGGTTGCTCACAGTGACAGGACTCTGTAAAATGTGCAGTTTTATCACAGAATGCCACAGATATCACAGGTTTTGAGGGAGTGTGCCACTGGTAAAATGACTGCAGAATGTCCATCAGAGCTGTTGCCCGTGAACTGAATGTTCATTTCACCATAAGCTGTTTTCAAAGCTGTTTACAAGAATCTGGCAGTACATCTAACCACACCAGCCATGGACCTCATCATCTATTGTCTTTACCTGCAAGATTGTCTGACACCAGCCTCCCAAACAGCTGATGCAATAATTGGTTTGCAGAATCGAAGAGCTTCTCAGAAGTTCATCTGCAAGCTGGTTTTGCCCACCAGGGTTTTGACCTGACACCAGTTTGGCGTAAGCGACTTGAGTGGGCAACTGCTGGCACTCTGGAGAAGTTTTCTCTCCACAGATGAATACTGATTTACACTGTACTGGGCAGATGACAGATGGCATGTATAGTGTGTGGGCGAGTGGTTTGTGAACCAGTGTTGCGAACTCCACATGGTGGCAGTGGGGTTACGGTATGGGCTGGCATAAGCTACGGACAACAAACACAGGTGCATTGTATTGATGGCAGTTTGAATGCACAGAGCTACCGTACATTTTATCTGCCACCATGACTTCATGTTGCAGTATGATAATGCACAGCCCCATGTTGCAAAGATCTGTACACAACTTCTGGAAGCTGAAAACATCCCAGTCCTTACATGGCCTGCATACTCACCAGACATGTCACACACTGAGCATGTTTTAGATGCTCTGGATCAGTGTGTACGACAGCCAGTATTCCACCGGCTACAATCAAAAGCTTGATCAACTCTATGTGAAAGAGATTAATAGAAGGAGTTAGAAAATGAAACTGAAGAGCACATCGGCACTCTGAGTGACAATTTAACACCCTTCCATGTCAATGCTCCATTTAAAAATGGACATGTGTGGACATTATTTTTCTTGCCCATTTTACCCAACTTGAAACAGATTTAAACTTTATTCAAACATAATTCCAGCGAGCTAGAGTACCTGCAGGGGGAGAGGGAACATGGGGGGAAAATGAAGAAACGTGTAGTAGCAGTAATATGATAAACAAAATGTCACACATATTAGAGCTATGTTACATCAAGAGCACAGAAAGACTTTTCCAAAACCTTTCATTACTTTTTCAGGCCTGGGAAATAAGATTGCGAAACTCCATTACTTTTCCAGGTTTTCCATGACGGTGAGAACCCTGCAAGTAGTGCTCACACCAAATACTCACTGATTCTGCATGATATCTGTGACCAAAAAAGCATTTTGTGTGGTGCTAGTTATGTGAAGTTCTGATAAATGTGTTATTTTCAAGATAAAACTGCACATTTTACAGAGTCCTGTTACTGTGTGTGAGCAGCCCTGTGTAGTAATCATGCTGTTTAATCAGCATCTTGATAGGCCACACCTGTCAGGTGGAATGGATTATCCTGGAAAGGGAGAGGTGCTCACTAACACAGATTTTAACAAATTTGTGACCAAAATTTAAAATAAATAAGGTTTTTTGTGTGCATAAAAAAGTCTTAGACCCTTATTTCAAACTTGTAAAAACGGGAGCAAAACAAATGTGTATTTATGTTTTTGTTCAGTGTCATTTTAAAGCGTCTCTTCACTGTTCACAAAACTACCCAAACTGGCCGACAAGATATCAGTCAAAGACCACCAAAAATAAATCTCTCTGCCTATTACAAGAACATGAAGGTAATTGAGTTACCCCTCCACACACGCACTCCTCACAGCCTTCAAATAATCACAGCTGAAGATATGCACTACCAAGCTCGTCTCCCCTGACAATTGCTCAGAGAAACACAGCTGGTGAGCAAAGTCAAACGCACCCCTCAGGACCAGACTTGGCATTTGTGGATAGAAATGCTACCACAGAACACAAACTGAATATAGGGAAAAATGTAAGCAAGCAGGATAAAAAATGTGGTGGTGGTAGGACTAAGATTAAAAATGTAAAAACCATAAAGAGGCTGAGATAGTTTAAGAGATTGGCAGGAGAGACATACACTTGGCATGTTGTCCTTGGTCTCCCTTCAAAGTTCACGTTGCCCACCATTATGTTTCAGAAATGGTGGTATGTTCAAACATTGTTCTTTCTTCCTTAAAAGGAGCCCGGCCGCTCTGTGTTTATAAGGTTATGTGATGGGAGAGTTTATTTTAGCTATACTCAGGACTTAATTTGAAATACTTTGTCCACATTGTTAACAGAGAGAGGAAACACAGAGAGGCTGACATATTCAGAGCTCTCCTTTGGTGTGTGTGCCTCATTATATAAAACAGGATATTTAAGGGCTGCCTCTAATTTCTAGTTTGTGCAGTGTGCTCCACTGATTTAAGTAAAGACAAACATTTGCTTCAGATTAGTGCTGCGCTGATGCTATCAGCACTGATGTTGGGTGTTCACCGGTACCTCGTATAATTATGAGCGATGCTGTGTTGAGATTTTCCAGGAGCTGAATGACTGGAAAGTCTGCAGGAAAGAAGACGCCCCATGTCATCAGCCAAGGCGGGTTTCCTAAATTTGTACACCTTCGCTACCGGAGCGTAAACTGACCCCGTCCGTTGTGTTTTTTTATTTCCTTCCCGGCGACCACATCAGTGAGGTAGATTTTTAAGAACTGGCTCAGCAGTGCCTCGACATGAATGGGACATTTAGAGGACTGCTGACTGGGACCTGTGTTGTGCCTCACATGTGGTCTGTGACCTTCATTTCAAACAGTGTCGAAAAAAGAAAACAGGATGCGTAAACCGTTTGACTCGGCCCATTTGTGCGTGTGACTCAAAGTGAGGCAATGGGGCAAGTCCAGGCATGTAGAGGAGAAAAAAATCATTGATGGTCAGAGTCTCCTGTGTTTCCTGAGCTCGATCTGACGCTCACAAAAACAAACTTTAAACCAGAACACTGCGCACAATCCTTTATGTATCTTTCACCCAACGTTCTTACTGACAGATATTTATTATATATCTCAACATTACAATTTCACAAGGAGTTGCTGAGATTAGAAACAGTTCCTCTCAATTTATCTTTGTGTGTCATCTTTTTTCTCTCCTAATTTTTATGCTGAAAATGTAACTTTAGGGCATTTTGTTACTTCTAAGAACTTTGTAGATAACAGTGAAGATTAGTTCTACTTATGCTTTGTGATATCCGTTTAAGAAACTCAGTGAATACCAGTCTGAAACCTTTTCTCTCATATTTGTTTGCAGGATAAAAATCCAGAGGACGATGCAGCTTAACATCTTTTCATGCATCTCTAAAACAACCTTCCAGGAAATGTCTTGTTTTCATAGGTCCCATGTCACCCTTTCACCCTCAGGAAGAAACATAAAGTGGCATTAGAAACCATCCATCTCTGTCTAGAGTGTGACAGAGAGCCCTTGTGTTTAGTCAGATGTAAAAGCTAACATGGAGCAGCACTGAGATCTCTCTCTGTTTAAGGATCATGTCCAGACTGGCTGAGTAAAGGAGGCAGTCACTGTGGCTGCCTTAAAGAGAAGTGACATCATAGCCGTCAAAACATGAAGCTAATGGTTTTACTTTTTGTGAACTAACTCTGTGAATTAAACTTATAAACTCAGTTCAGTTGAAATTAAATTGCCTGTTTCAGCCTTTCTACACCTGCTGTCCTCATTCCTCTGTGCCAAGAGGCAAATCCAGTCACAGCGACCCCACACAGTGTACACAGGGGTGTTTCCTGGATATGAGGACATTTGGGGCTTAGCCTGGTCCTCTGTCAGGGGGTCCAGAGGATCCTCCCCTTTGTTTGTTCTCATTTCAGCAGCTAGCACAGCATGTTGCAATTACCAAAAGCACCACGAGGCAGTTACACGCTTTCCACGAAATATACATTAGTCTTTACCATTTGAACCACATCAGTGCGATAAAGTTAAACACATCTTAACACAACGAAACAAATAAAACACCCACTGAATGTTTTTTTATATTTTTTGAGGATCACACTAACCCTGTCCATGGACATCCTGAAATTTCAGGGAGAATCTGCTTTGATATCCGAGGAGGAGGATTGTTGGTATCCAGGTCCCCCGGCAGCCACAGAGGGCTCCAAGTGAATGATTACCAATACCCACAGACCCCCTGGGAGATCATATGACCTTTACAGCCTATAGGGCCATATGGAGCACGCATGTGTCATCAGTGTGCCCACAACATATCAGTCACCTGCCATGACGGTGTCCAACTCCAAAAGAGTAATCAGTGAGGATGAGGTAAATTCTCTTTTGAAAGCCCTTATAAAAATGGGATGTTTTAACATTGTATTGCTTTTCTTTTTTAAACACAGACAGTTTGACTGATCAGGAAATCACAGGTGTAATCAATAACATTATGCGTCTCTTCCTAATAGCCTTGTCAATGAGCCAGCATGCACAAAACCTGGACACTGGAACTGGCCAGCCTGTGCTCATCCCAAAGTCATCAAATACCGCTGCTTTGTCAGTGATTTCGGCGTCAAAAGCAACCTTAATGGCGGTATGATACACCACTGAGCTTCGTCAGTTTGTAACGCGGCTGGACATACCCTTTTGGGGTGTTATGTTGTGCCGCTGGATGGTCGGATGGCATTTGTTGCGACAGTATGACACGCAGACAGGTGGTGTCAGTTCATAACACAGTTGGACGGCACCTGTCGCGGCAGTATGACACGCTGTTGGATGGCGTCAGGTTGAAATGCTGGTAACGATGTAATAAAAGGAGCTGGAAAGTCCCTATAGGGCGGATGGTTGGATGGGACCAATAAACCTATCACATCCTGGAGCCCGGTGTTTGCTTCCTGTATGGATGTCGGGCCAAATGGTGGTGTTTTCGAGATGAATTTGGGTTTAAGGTAATACATTCTGTTTTACCTTTATTTTTTACCCTCCAGAATATTAAAATAGCAAACCAAAGACTAAAAAAAGAACGAGCTGCCTTCCCCTCAGTTTGAATTCATCATTAGAAACCCACAAAGTGTTCCTCCAGGGTTAGAACAACACACTGCCAATTAACTGGATGACACAGGAATCAGTGACTTTTGACCTTGCTTTCTATTAAGGATGCATTTCCCTTATGGCCGGCGGCCGGATCGGACGTCTGTGAGTAATAGCGTCAGCTGTGAGAGGCTTGTCAGAGCACATCAGTCCTGCACCCTCGCTATATCCACAACGCTGCCACCATATCCAGTGTGTGTACTGTGGGAGATATGCCATGAATGTAGCTCACTAACTATCACTGGCCCAGATGTGCTCGGGGGATAGTCTCAGTCTGATGCCATTTGCTAAGTGATTTGAGAGTGACATGATACAATTGAAGCAGGGGAGGTGACAACTTGCCAGACCCAATGCAATTTGCACAGGATGACTTTTGAAACTTGTCGCAGCAGAATCTAAATGTTGAACTTTTGAGACGTTTCAGTGAATTCCAACGTGATCTCACCCCTACTATATACCTATATTTTGCAACTTGGGCAGAAGCTTCTCCTATTCCAGTTGTATCTTGACACAGTAGAGGTTTGCGGTTAGGTTTAGGTGACAAAATGATGTCAGGAAAAGACTGCATCAGATGTTGCTAAAAAACACAGCTTTAAGGCTGTATGTGGCACAAACGTGGCGGTAAGAGGGGGTCGGTGGATAGGTTTAGGCAACAAAACTACTTAGCTATGGTTGAGGAAAGATTGTAGTTGACGTCACACAAGGCCACTCGTGAGGGGTCGGCAGTTAGATTTAGGCAACAAAACTACCTGGTTATGGTTTGGAAATGTCGCCAAAAATCATCAGCCCTTTAGTGCCATAAACATGGCCGGAAAGACAGCAACACGTCGCCTAAAAAACACCTGGCCTTTAGTGCCACAGGCACAGCCAGAAAGTAAACAGTGTATTGCCAAAAAACCACTGGACTTTGAGTGCAACAAATGCTGTAATCAATGTTGTTGTTTGTTGGTCTCAAACACTGCTCTCCTGGGTCACAGTCCAGTGTTTGATGGACCCATCCACCTCCTCTCAGAGTTTTATGCTCTTGAATTTTGTCCATTGTTCTGAGCGTCTAATAATGACGTTGGAGGAGTTGATGTTAAGCCTAGTGTATCTTACACAGATGCTAATTGGTGCACCCGTCGTCATTGTAGTGACGCTGGGGTTACTTCCCAAGCAGTGTATTTTGACGCTTTGGGCGTGAGACCCAGCTGTACATTCAGGTATAGTCCTGTACTTTGCTTGTGGTTTCTCAGTTTGGTAAAAGTGTATATACTGTACACTTTCGTATCTGATTTATGGCAGGATGTTTAACGCATAGTGTATTATAGAGTCCTGAGTACAAACCTTTCATCTTGGTGTGGTAACGTGGAGTGGTTAAACGTTGTACGTAATGAGATGAAGGCTGAAATGGGAGACATCTGTCAAATGATTCAACATACAGTATATTTAACATGGAGTTCTGCTCTCCCGGGCTGCTTTGTGAATGATTTCCTGACCCATGATTAATACTACACTAAAGTCGAGGACCTTACATTCCCAGCAACAACAGCCGGTTCTCTGAAAACCGCCACTGCAGCACCCTATAATTATCAAAACATAACATGCACCCGTCAATTTGGCCTTTCCCTCCATATACCGTGAACCAATTAGGGATGCTGGAGATGTCATCTGGACGGGGCTGCCCATATTTTCCCCATCAGTCAGTGCTCAAAGACCCAGCGCTGTTATAAACGACCTCAAGTTGCGATCGATTCCCAGACTGCATGTTGAAATTTATAGTCAGCTGCCAGTTACAGGAGACGGATGGTTGCAAATGTGAGGGCTCTGCAGAGGCTGCAGTGCATTGTCCAGTATCTCCTGTTGTAGATACGCTAATGTGACTTGAAGGAAAATATCACATCTACTTTTTTTGGTGATGAGGGTTCACACTGAATGTTTTGTTGAGTTTGTTTGCAGCGATGCTCTGACATTTTAAAATGTGGTTTTTCTTCTTTTTTTCACCACTTGGGGAAAGAAAAGTATCTATATCTGTGCTTTAGTGATCCTGAAATGGCTCTCTGGCATTGTTAGTATTCTACATACATGCACAGCTAACTATGCACTTTCAGCAAGGTGTGACCTGTGGTTTTATTGGGAGCATGCAAACAGCACTGTCAAGCCACTTCAGGGAAAACACTTGGAGAATAACACAAAGACATAAAAATGTCACAATATCCCCTGACTGTTAGGTGAGTGGGAATCAAAATGTCACACTTCTTTGAAGATACTTTTAGAATTCATATATTTGAAGGTAGTGCATATGCACTTAGCAACAGTATAGTCTAGGAATAGCTCACAACGATGGGAAATGACAGAGATAAGTGGAAACTGCAAGACCACAGTTGTTGCTGGCTAAAGTGCTGGTGGTTGAGATTTGAGACAGGGCCAGAAGGCTTTTTAGGCCCAGGGGAACAGACAAGTGTGACAGATGGAGTTTATTCTCAATATTCTGCATAACCAGCAGAAACAAAGTAAGTGAGCAAATGTCCAAACTTGAATCTAAAGGGCCATCCTTATGTCCATTTAAGCACTGAAGACACAAAGAAATAGAATTACAGTAGAATGGACATTCCCGTCCAAGTGAATGGTGCAGGATGGTCAGTGTAGCGGCCATTTTTATGTGTACTGTTGCCACTGCAACCGCTGTAATGAGCCAACCTCCGTATAAACTTCTGTATAAACCAGGGGCATGAAACATACGTCCCTCGAACCAGATCTGGCCGACTAAAGGGTCCAATCTGACCCACTGGGTGACTCTGCATGCCTAATATTGATGCACTTGGGAAGGTTAAGAGATGCCAGGTTTCAGGAGCAAGTTAAACAGTGAGTATTCTACTTCATGTAAAATGCTGCTTCAGAGGCTTTTGCACCCTGAACACAATACAGCTCTCTAAAAAAATCTCCTCATATACAAAGCCCTAAACTGGCTCAGACTAAGCTCCACTGCTGACTCCCACGTTAACTATTTGCCTCCAAGAGCACTGCGATCATCTGCTGCTGGTTTATTGGAGGCTCCCAGTAACAGCCAGAAGAAGATCGGGGATGCAGCCTTTGTCAATTACGCCATTAACAGTCAACGCCACAAACCAATGGGTGACGTCACCGTGGCTACGTCCAGTATTTTAACAGTCTGTGATTAGGCCCCAGAGCTATGGGACACACTACTTGTAGATATCAGAGAAGCCAGATCTCTAAATATTTCTAAAAGGAAACTAAAAACCTAACTGTTCACTTTAGCCTTTAACTTACTCTGACTTCCTGATACAGGTCTGAAACTCTTTCTTTTTACGCTTCATGCTGCTGCAACCCAACATAACAACACAGGAGTGGAAATGTGTGCACGTGTGAGTAGTAGATTCACTGTATGTGGAAAAATTGTTGAAGAATGTACTTGTCCTTCTTTTTGCAGAAAGACAGGAAACATTTGGAGTTCTTGTTATCTATAGGTTATTCTTCAATGTTTTTACAGGTGCAGCTGAGATCAAATTAGGACGTATGTTGCCCATGAACTAAAATGAGTTTGACACCCCTGGTATAAATAAACCGACTTGCAGCAAATGAGCAGTGGAGTGGTACTTTTTCAAATGAGCAATGCGTTACTTTTAAAATATCCCCGTAACTGTTATTTCCTTCTTTATTTATTGCCATTAATTGCATATTTCGTGAAACAGGATGTCATGTATCTGCCTCCACAGAACAAGTGGGAGCCACTGCGAGTGAGAGCTGAGATGATGTAGATCAACATGTTTTCGTATCTAACTCACTGAATTAAGAGTTTATTTCAACCAGACCAGAGCTGGTGATTGTTGGAACAGCGGACTAACTAATTAGATGACTAACAAGACTGAGATGGTTTTGGTTTGGTTTTATTTTGTTTCTGTCAAGTTTGAAAAATGTGTGTTTTATGATGAGTTAACAAGGCAATTAAACTAATGTTAGTCTCCGTTTGATGAAAGAGAGAAACTTGGATTGGTGTGTGGTTTTATTTTCCTGTTTAATGAGGAAAACAGGTGTAAGAATGGGCCAAAAAAGCGTTCTCAGACTAGTGAGGGTGACTGATGTGTGTTGTCACCATAACAACTAAAAACAGTCACTGTTTTCTTCAATGACCATGACAAACACTTCAACGTCCTATCTATTTATTCTATTTCTGTGCTGTTATGTCAACATTTTATGATGTAATTCCATCACAGCCTCCTTTCCAACTTTCTTTTTGTGCATATTAGATAAAAACGCATACCTTTAGCTGCAGCTTTGTGATGCCGTGTGTTCACGTCATGCCGCTCTGCATCATCCAGACAATACGATTTCCTGAAGAACTGTCTTTATATTGTTGTCATGCTTCTCTGTGATTGGCACAGCTGTGTCAGAGCAATGAGGCCAGTGTGTGATCACCACGCTCTCTGATTTGTGTTCACCTTCACCCAGCCCTTAAGCCTTGGAGACACCCACACAGTCCAGGACCTTTTGCTTTGCACTTGCGCGATTACAATAGGGCTATTTGTCTTAATAGGTTTCAGAAACCTTTGATCCATTATATTCAATTTACATCATATATTTTTCGTGTCTGTAACAAAGTGCAACTGATGAATTCAAATGGATTTGTATGAGCAGTAAAGAAACCAGGTAAGATAAAAATCGAAGGAGCCTCCACACTTTCCACTGACGGATAAATGTCAGGGATAAATCTTACATCGTGAAGCACTGCACAGAGTTTGGATTTATTATTTCCTCAGATGATGTGTACAGGGGTGTAGGAGGCTTCATCTTTTCAGCTACTCAGATAAGCAGAGGCAAGGTCAAACCTGTAATTCGTTAGAGGTTAGTCCTGTGATTTCATTAAACGAGTCTTTGTAGGAGGAGCTGAGTGTGTTGCATCTGCTGTGGAGATGATGTAGAGGAGGCAGAGACGCTGTCGTTGTGCCTCAGTGTTTGGTCAAACTTGAAAAGGTTTGAAAGACTTCAGCCAGTGAGATTCTCTGGTTCTAAGGTAGCATATGCTGTTCTTATAGCAACCGCGCTTGTCGTGTCTGCACAACCTTGTGAAATGTTCTGCATAGTGACAGCGCAGGTTGGATATGTTGTTAGAAAAGTTTGAGTTTCTATTCACACTGCCCTTGTGCTTGTCTCTTCAGACCACAAGCTGAACAACACTTCTAAGTTAGGCACAGGTTAAGAGTTTGTTTTCCCTCAGAGACAAAATGAATTAAAATTTTGTTTCTTTCGTTAAGTAGAGACACATAAATTGCACCATGTTGCTGCGGTCTAGCCTGCCTGAGGCTGCTTCGGTTTCACAAGGAAGGAGGCAATGAGCGGGGGGGGGGGGGGGGTGGGGGGGGGGGGGGGCATGTGGGTGAAGGGTGGTAGCGTCAAGTGGTGGATTGTAGTCGAACACATCTACTTGCACACACACACACGCACTCACGCATACACAAACACGCCGAGAACCAGACCAACTGCCCGTGCTGCGTCACATCTTGTGCCAGTGCAGTGAGGTTTCCTCTGAAAAGAAAAACTGCACCGACGAAGGAAGGCAGTCTGTTTAATATTACAAAAACCACACTGGGAACTGGGAGCCGGCGGGTTTATGCAGTAGCATCTGGCGTCACCGCAGATGCCTGCCAGGGCGCACATTAGATCAGAATAATTGGCCAGGACAGCAGCGTGAGATGGACAAATGAGAACCTCCTCCTGAGTGACCTGATGGCTGAGGGGAGAAGGAACGACGCTGCTTGGTGTCTGATAAGGTGAAATAAATAAACAATAGATAAAGCTTTAGGGAGGAGTGCTTACTCTTTATGTTTTAAGGTAATGCTTGTAATAGAAGGTTTAAGGGTGACTTGAGAAACAAACACAACTCTCAAGTTCAAAATCCAGACTGTCCTTTATAGGTT
Organism: Epinephelus fuscoguttatus; assembly: GCF_011397635.1. Taxonomy (NCBI): domain Eukaryota; kingdom Metazoa; phylum Chordata; class Actinopteri; order Perciformes; family Serranidae; genus Epinephelus; species Epinephelus fuscoguttatus. The sequence goes on along the minus strand of NC_064760.1, from coordinate 10,795,321 downwards.
GAATGTGAAGCAGGTTATTGACCCATATTTGATGACCTACATTTGGGTGGAATGATATACATTGATCTTCTATACTTCACTGAGAACCTCTTTACCTACTTTATCTACAAATGTTTAGTGTGTTTCCCACTCACATGTGCTAATAGCTACAACTAGATTTTAAAAAAATCTATTTTCTAAACTCAAATCATGAATGTGAATAATCCAATAGAGACTAATAAAATCCAGAGACTGATCTTTTAACTGACCTTTTCTCTGGGGTTGCATGAAGCTTCAACCCAGTTAGTCTCATGTGGCCACCCTTTGTCCCCGCGGATGTGTGACCTTTAACCACGCTAGTTCCACTGAGCCAACCTTGGGTTCCACAAGATCTGGCCACTTGAGAGACTAGCGAAACTGAGATGAAACAAAACACGCCTGGAGCTGCTCCACTGAAGGAACTGCCAAACCTAAAGGCAGATGTGTTGTTGCATTTCAGATTTATTTCTATATATGTACATATATATTTAGTGGTGGCACGGTTGAACAGTGGTTAGCATTGTTGCCTCATAGCAGGAGGGATCCTGGTTGGAACCCAGGGTGGGGGGTTTGAAACTTGGGGTGGGGGAGCCCTTCTGTGTGGAGTTTACATGTTCTCCCTGTGTCTGCGTAGGTTTTCTCCAGGTACTCCAGCTTCCTCCCACAGTCCAAAGACATGCAGGTTAGTTGGTGACTCTAAATTGTCCGTGTCAGCCCTGTGATAGTCTGGTGACCTGTCCAGGGTGTACCCCACCTCTCACCCAATGTCAGCTGGGATAGACTCCAGCCCCCCCGCAACCCCCAACAGGATAAGCACATTAACATTTTTAATCCTGCACCAGGTTAGAGGGTTCCTTTGTGACGCCCCTCCCAGCCAACCTCATCAGGTAGTTGGCTGACGCGGGAGGGTAGCTGCCTTGATTGAGCTCACCTGAGCCCTCCAGGCTGTAAAAGCTGCCTCATGTTTTCACTCACTCTCTCCCTTCCTGCAGCAGACGTCCACCTGGCATCATTGCTTTTGGTTTGCACCCTCAACATCTCCACAGCACACCTGACACACATCCACGCATGGCTTTCATTACTGACTTGCTGACACTCCTTTCGTTATTAAGTTAATCTTAGTTTAATAAATTATGCTTCTTTTTTTTAACTAAATTTTTTGTGTGAATGAATGAATGAATACTTGTCACATTCACTGAGCCAGTTTGTGACACCTTGTGCAATTTACAGCGTTATTTCTCTGAGATTTTCTTTTGTGTCTGAGCAAAATTGGTAACTAACTCTAACTAAAATATCCCCAATCCAATCCATGTTTACAAGCCCTACAAGAGGCATACCACATATAGTATCTTTTCCAAATATTACTATCATTGCTTCAAATGTCTTTTAATACATGTCCAGCATTTGGTATTTAGAAGAATACAGTAATTTAGATTGGCTTTGCTTTTGTTATTGTTTCAGCCACTCTAAATCTTCTCTGTTGAGTTTGTTCACTGTTTACCAAGTACAGTACCTCCAATTAGAAATGGAAGAATTTATTTTTGATGTTCAGTACAATGAAATACACAAACAGTTATTGCAAAAGTAGAGATAAATAACTTTGGCATACAGAAAATGAAAAAACATCCTTGACACAATGGCAATGTAAAATGACTAAGAATGAAAACTGCTAACACTACTGTACAGAGATGCATGTAGCACATTTTGGACCTAATTTTCCCTTTCATTAAACAAATAAATATTGAATATGAATAATCTCAAGTGTAGCAAGAACTGCTGGATGCTGGGCATTCCTGGAGCTGATTTGACATTGCTGAGATGGGTCGAATGAAGGGTTGTAATGAACAACGCCCAGCTGATTCTACATGTGCAACTTTTATCTTCTCCTTGAGAATCTTTGGTAGAAAAGGCACGATAGTACAGAGAAAAAAAAAATGTAACTGAAATATTTACACATAGTACGGTCTCAATAGCAAGGCATGTCAGCAATATCATGGCTGCGGTTTAAATCCATGGTGAAACAAGAGTGCAGCAAAGGAAAACTGCTCATGAAAAATCACCTTTCCTTGCCGTGGTGGTAATAATAGAAGAGCAGAGGGAGTAAGGCAGCTGGAGCCAGCTCTCTTATAGACATAAAAAAGTACTTGTACAAAGAAGCTCCCATTTTCCATGACACTATCAGCCCACGCTGGCTGAACTTTAAAAGAGACCTCAAGAAGAGGCAAAAACACCTCAATGTTCTTATCTATGAGCTGAGCTGAAGAAAATAGTCTTCAGAGCATGTAGGGAATAGTCCAGATCTGCTCCAGTGAATTTTGTCTCTCTAAAACGCACTCAGAGCACACTATTGGTATTCCACAGCAGTCAAATCCATTCGGAAGATTTATTAGATTCCAGTCTGTTCGGCTTCATCCAATTAGCGAAAGGACAACAGGATAAAGGGACAATCTTGTTAGCTCCCAGTGGAAGAGGATGAGATACAGAGCGTTGCAACAGCGGCAGAGGTTCATTTCTAAAGTCCTGTGTGATTCCAGTGGCAGCTATTACACGTGTCTGAGGTCAGTCCCAGTCATCTTTACACACACAGGCACACTCCTCATGGTGCTCCAAGGGCACATCAGTCATGGACTTCTGCAGGCCTTTGACACCACTTCGGTGTTTCAACAGCAGAACCTGTCAGAGAGGAGGATGCTTGAGTTAACAGCTGGACATCAAACATTTCATGTAGAGCATATTCAGTGGGTTCATCATTCAGAAATGAAACCATTCTGTGTGATTATGCATTTTTTCTTGGCTTTTATCATATTTCAGGGTTTTTACTTTGACCTCTCTGATCACTGCACAAAAAGATCATTTGTCTTAAGACTTAAATTTCATGCCAAGCCATCATTGTGGCACTCCACAACCGATAATGGAATCACCAAATTGATGAATAAATGTGCTCAAGAAATGTCATGTCATTCAGTTTATTAAATTTTACTGGAACCTGTGTGCAACTGGAAATATTGGTTAAACTCTGGAGCTCAGAAAGGCCACAGAATATCAAGATACGCCCAGCAAATTTAATATTCTTTAGGCCTCTAAGCCGGCGACAGCTGTGGCAGGAGTCTGTCCGTTGGTCCATTCCATTCTCGTGAACGTGATATCTTAAGAACTACTTGAGGAAATTTCTTCAAATTTGGCACAAACACCCACTTGGACTCAAGGGTGATCTGATTAGATTCTGATGATCAATGGTTTTATTTGTTTTCTCATAGAAAACAGGAAAATTTACACACATGAAATTTCCCTCTGCAATGCATCTTGTCGTGATCTCAATACACTCTGGTGTCGATCATGACGGTCTCATTTTTGGTAATCTTGACTACAACATTGGTTTTGTGAAGAGCATATTGAAAAGTTGGTTTGTTAAATATTTGGGGTAGTTTCTCTTGTACATTTCTTTATGCTTTGTACAGGTGAATATTTTGAGGTGAATAAAGCATGAAGTACAGGAAAAAAAAAAGATTTTGATGAGGTCACTGTGAGCTCACATCTGTCCTAATCTTGTGAACGCAGTAGCTCAAATTTAGCACTGATGCCCACTAGGACTCAAGGATGAACATATTAGAAATAGATGGTCAAAGGTCAAGGTCACTATGACTTCACAAAACACTTTGAGGGATAACTCAAGAATTATTACACAATTATGACAGAATTTCACACAAATGTGACATTTTATATCCAAAAGGGCAAAGGTCAACGTCTTAATGTTTTCTGGCCATTATTCAAGTCACATCTCAGGAACAGAAGGGGAGACAGTGGGTCAGATACTGAACTGGTGACACTAATCCTGAAACTATACTGATTGTACAGATCTTCTGTGCTGCTGGGCTGAAGATCGGTGAAGCATCCACATTGTGGAATTTGTGGCTTCTTCGCAGCAACAACCATATTTGTAGCATTTTAATGTTTACTGTCATAGCAACACATGACTCATGGATGTAAACTGTGACTTAACTTGTTTCCTTTTTAGGTGATATTTTGTTAAACTGTGCAGTGATTCTGCTGACACTTCAGTTAATCCCACAGTTATTTATTCATTAAGCATTAGCAGAGAGGAGGCTACATCCTTTGCCATTCCGAACAAACTGTTTTTTTCATCCAGTTAAAGACCCACTGAAAACTGGATTTTCAAAATCTAACACAAATGTAAAAGCTAATTCAATGTAAATGACCTCAGCTGGAAATACAGTGTAGGACAAATCTAAATAAGCAATGTCACAAGTGGCATTCATTTAAAAACTCAGAGACTCTAATTTAATGTCTCAAAATGACCGAACAGATTACATGTTGCTTGTGTTTCAAGATCAGCTTGACATTTACCTCATGGTATTTCTTCGTGACCCTGGCGGGAACACACTGGCAGTCGTAGCAGCGGTGAGAGCAGCAGGCGCAGTTTCCGCCACAGCGCTTCACCAGGAGGCAGCTTGGCCAGAAAATAGCATCTGTCCTCTTCAGCTCCTCACGCAAGGATACAGAGAAGTTGCGTGGTGTGCAGCTGTACAGTCGAACTTCCTCCCTCAACAGATTGAGATCGGCTCCTCCTCAAAGACACAGAGAAGACATGATCAGAGTCACTTCCTGTCCAAACAAACTCTGTTACTAATTTATGACTATGCATGACTGTTATATTGCACTCTTGGTTTTTATATTAAATCTAATTGTAATGTTCAAGTTTAAAAGTGTCCTACCTCTGGCCTTCTTATTATGGATGAAGGATTTCCCCAGCACATGCCATGTAGGTTTGTACAACTCCTCCATATCCAGCTGCCATCGCTCCGGCTCCAGGTACTTCATGACCTCCTCCACGGTGCTCAGCCCCGCCACAGTGTCTGACAACTCCTCAATACCCTGCTGGGACGGAGGAAGAACTGCAGGGACTTCGGGTTCTGATACACTCTGCGGGAAAACCAGCAGATGAGATGGAGAGAGACGGAAAGGAAAGGTCATTCATTCAGTAAATACAGTATTTGTCTATGAAGTTACAACAGGGAAACATATTAGATGTTAGAGTCCTGCTTTCACAGGCTTCAACTTTTGACGGACCTGCACGCTGCTCCGCTAGAGCAATATAATATTTGTGTACAATGTTTGTCTAATGTAGCTTCCACACCCAAAACTGCCTCATGCACCAGCTGCCTCAGGATACTCACAGAGCAGACACTTTTTGTGACATTTACGAGCTTGTAAACTTGCTCTACGTTACAAATACTGAAACAGGAAAATTACACAGAGGGAAGAACTTTGTCAGGGGTGACATGATGTGTTTTATTTCTACGATGTGAGAAAGTGTTAAGATATAAAAAGAAGCGGAGTCTGACAACGGTACATTTTATGTCATGGCAAAAAATTCTATTTAAATTGGATTCAGGCTCATTAAATGCTACAGTGGTTTGGATGTGAGTTGAGTTAAACAGAAACCATGACTGTCCAGGTCAGCTGGGACCGAATTTAAGCTCAGTGTGTTAGATATTAATGTGTGGAGAATGTGTGACTAAAGACTACAGACAGGCTGATGTTTTGCAAGGCATTCCCAAACTGGCTAATGAATTGAACACCTGATTCTAAGTGCTGATGGGGAAGTAGAAAACTTATGAAGAAATCTATAGTTATATATATTTCCATTTAAACTGTACTTAGTCCTTGAAATAAGACAAACCTTCAGCTGCAGCCAACACTGTGTACAACACACTCTCACTCCCAACTCATCAAACACTGCAGCTTGAGCATTTGCCCTACGCTTCAAACTACGACACTCTATGAACCCCATCAGTTTCTGTGTCAATTTCTGCTCATTGCATTCTACAGTGTCTTTCAAAATAAACTTCTGTCTTCTCAGGAAATGTAGGTTTTGCCACTCAAACTGCTTGAGGTTTAGGCAACAAGAGGGTTTCTCCACCAAAACTATTTAAGGTTCAAGCAACAGGATTGTTTTGCCATTAAAACCACTTTAGGTTGAGGCAACATGATGGTTTCACCACCAAAACTACTTTAGGTTTAGCCAACAAGACTGTTTCACCACTAAAACTACTATAGGTTTAGCCAACAAGATGTTTTTGCAACTAAAACCATTTTAGATTTGGCAACAACAAGGTTTCACTGCTAAAACTACTTTAGGTTTAGCCAACAAGATGGTTTTGCAACTGAAATACTTTAGGTTGAGGTAACAAGACAGTTTCACTACAAAAACTACTTTAGGTTTGGGCAACTAGTTTCACCAATAAAACTAGTTTAAATCGAGGTAACAAGATGGTTTTGCCAACAAAACTACTTTAGATTGAGGTAACAAGATGGTTTCACTACTAAAACTACTTTAGGTTTGGGCAACAAAACGGTTCCCCACTAAAACTACTTTAGGTTGAGGCAACAAGATGGTTTCGCCATTAAAATTACTTTAGGTTGAGCGAACAAGATGGTTCTGCTGCTAAAACTACTTTAAATACAGGCAACAAGACAGTTTTGCCACTAAAACTGCTTCAGGTTTGGGCAACAAGACAGTTTCACTTTTAAGACTCCTTTAGACTTGGCCAGCAAGACCGTTTTGAACCCAATAGCAGCACCACAGACAGACAGGAAAGTTCGTAGTGACCTTTAATATTTTGCTTGTCAAACACAGAATGAGCAGGGAGTTGAAACAACAGTAAGAGTCAATTTCTTGGCTTTGAGCCTTCCAAGACACCAGGGGCCAGTTGCACCAACTGGTCTTTACTACGCCTGGTCTTTGTTAAGACCAGTCTTAAGGAGTGGACTTACGCCGGTTGCACCAACAGGGCTTACGCCTGGTCTTAGCTAGGCTGGTTTTAGCTGTGTGCGTCCATGTGAATGCCCCCGGAATGCCCCTCGCGGCCTGCCTAGAGGAGGGCGGTGAGGTTAAATGATGCGCCGCTGAATCACCCCGTGTGCTTGACAGATGACAATTGACAGTTGACAGCCCCTCTCATCTGTGTTGACAGTTTATTTACAGTTTAATATTTGAAGAAAATTGAAGGATCAACGAAAAACTTTACCGACACTGAAATTAGAAAATTAATCAAGCTGTACAGCAAGCACAGAGACGTATCACAAATAAGAGCAAACATTCGGTATGGGCAGAGGTAACGAGGCACATCAATACGTGTTCAGACTCTGGCTGCCTTCATACAGAGGCTGACATGAGGAAGAAGGGGAAAGATCTCCTCAGCAAGGCAAAAAATACATCTCATCCAAAAAAAATCATCCAACTGGCGGGGGTCCTCCCCGAAAACCTCAATTTACGGTGACATCATTGTTGACGTATTTGGGGAGGATTCCCCTGCCTGGTGGGAAGGCTGGTGGTAGTGCTGCGTTGCAGCCCAACACAAACTGTAAATCCGGTGACAGCTCTTCAATAAGTTCAAACAGATCTCTCCTACCGAACTGAAACCTCTCAATCAGCTCCTCGTCATTATATAGGCTATGTCCAATTGCTTCTGTCCCAAATTACCCTCTCCCATCTAAATGCCCGCTCGTATACAGACGGTGGATGAGACGTGCCATAATCAAGCTGTGCTCTCTACGCTCTAGAGCGCATGAGAGCAGCTTGATAATGACCTTACGCCTGCTCTTGACTAGGTGTAAGATTTACGCCCGGTCTTAGTGAGAAGAAGGCTTAAGTCCTGTTGGTGCAACCGGCATAACTATTAGGTCAGACTTAGAACGCCAAGTTACGACCGACTTAGCTTAAGACCAGGCTTAAGACCAGTTGGTGCAACCGGCCCCAGTTCTGCATAAAGCACACAGCATAGCATGCCCAAGCAGATTGTAGGTGGGTCACTAGCGTCCACTGGATACACACTAACAGCAAACAGTTGAACGCTGGAAAGTCTTGCATGGATATGAGAAAAAACAATCCAGTAACAAGAGTCTGTGAAGCTAGAGTATCTATAGTGGCAGAGAGTAATGAGCCACAGGTGAGCAGAGTTGGCTTGATGAGGTACGTGTGGTGGAGAGGCAGGGTGAGTGGAAATTTATTGGGTTAAAACTGAGAGAATGGCATTAATGGCAGGTTGGAAGTGCACACTGTGACACAACAAGACATTTTTGCCACTAAAGCTACTTTAGGTTTAGGCAACAAAACTACTTGGGTAGGTGTTCTGTGCTGCTGTCCCTTTTCCCTCCATTGTAGATCTGCCCAGGTCTGCTGCATTACTTAACGAGGTGCACTGCACCTGGCATGGAGGAGGTGCTCAAGAGCTCCTGTGCCAGCAGCAAAGGACAGAGGCCTCTGGTGTGGGGACTGCTGGTCCTGCTGCCTCTCAGCCTGGGAGTTTTTGTTGTCTTGTTTCCTTGTTTTATTTGTTAATGAATCCCATGGATATGAGTGTGTTAAGGTGTCTTACGTGGTTATTTTGGGTCAGTGGTGGAGTTTTGTTCATCCCACAGGGCCGCAAAGGGTGGTTTGGGTTGAAATAACCACATAGAGTACCTTAACGAGTATGTGACTCAAAGACTTTACCAAGTGACGACTATGTCATGTCACGTACACCAGTATCTTCATTACGTGGGTATAAAAAACTCAAGTTGCCTTTTAGTTTCACACAGGACATGAACACCGATCTCCTGAGTGAAAGTCCAGTGTGTTTGACCCATTCATCAACCCTCCACCCTGCCCTACTCAGACTTTCTCACTGTTTCTATTATGTTACTGCTGCGGATGGGATTACATTGGAGTTAGCTGAAAGTCTAGGGCGCCTCATACAGATGCTGTAGGGTTGTGCATTGGTAACAGAGGCCAAGGGCCACTGACCAGGCTGTATGATGCCCTGAAAATGAGAACAGGTTGGTGTGTACCTGCCCCAGCTAAAGTCTGTTACCCGGCATAAAAGGATGGGACTTTACTTATAAATACCAAGGTCATCAAGCATCTGAACCCCAGCAGGGCACATACGATATTGACTGTATCCAAAGCTGTTCCATGCACTGACACTGAAAGGCAACTGTGAATTAATGGCATCATTTTTTAAGCTGTCAAATGCGATCTCATCTCTGTCACCTCCTCTGCCCACTTTGCATAACAACATTTGTCCCTTTAGTTCCCCTAGGCAGGCAGTATTATTTGTTTCAAGCTCCCAGCCCTGCAGGCTACAGCGTGCAGTCACAAAAGATTGATACCTGGGGTGTTGGTCTTCCCACGAGAGAAGAGGCTAATCTGTTAAACCTTTCAGTCCTGTGACGCTGCGTTTGTCCAACATGTCAGCTCGCTGGTCTCTCTAATCTTATGTGACTGACAGGTAGAAAGCAACATTGTGACACTTGCAAAAAAAAAAAAAAGCTTGTGAAGCATTGAAAACATCAGCTGCTGCCAGCTGCGTCTTTAAGCTTTAGGAGCAACAGAAATGTTTGAAAAGAAAATATTCCAAGAAACTGTATCTTTCTTTTGATGACTTACAGGGATGAATTAGAAAGGGATCCAGTGAGAAATGGGGGTGAGAGGAGGAAAAGTTTTCCTTTCATCAGAGGCCATGGAACTAACACTGCAAGGATTTGTGGTTTCACTCATTTTTACAACTTACTGCTGATGCTAAAAACTTTAGTATTCATGGCACTGTAAAACCACCTGGATGAAAGTTAGAATGCAGAGGCCAAAATAAATGTTGGCATTTTACTTTCCTCCAAACCATTAATATAAAACATTTGTGTTATCATCCAGCAAACATGTTAAAACATGTTTCTTTACATTTCAACAATGCTGTGGTTAACGTGTGGTTATGTTAAGGCACAAAAACCACTTGGTTATGATTAGGAAAAGATCATAATTTGGATTAAAGCATCAGCTTTTGGTGGCACGGTTGCTGCTAGAAGTGCAGCCAATGTCTCTCAAAATAACCCTGGTTTTTGTAGCACAATTGCCGCTGGAGAAGGAGCCAGTGTTTCACCAAAAAACAGCGGCAGTGGTGGCACAATCGCCACCGCAAATGGTGCCAATGTAGTGCTAGAAACCACCCAGTTTTGGTGGCACATCCACTATGCAAATGTTGCCAAAGTATCACTAGAAACGACCCAGTTGCTACTGGAAATGGCACCAATGTCTCACTAAAAACACTGCTTTTGTTGGCACAATGACTGCTGGAAATGCTGCCAATGTATCACTTCGAGGATGGCTTCAGTAGCACAATCACCACTGGAAATGGTGCAAATGTCTCACTAAAAAACACGACATTTGATGGCACAATTGCTGCTGCAAACGCCGCAGATGTTTCACTAGAAACAACCCAGTTTTGGTGGCACAATAGCAGCTGTGGATGCCACAGATGTTTTGCAAAAAAAAAAAAAAAGCATTTGGTTGCACAAATGCCACTGAAAATGCTGCCGATGTATCACTACAAACCACCCAGTTTTAGTGGAACAAGCACAGCTAGAGATGCTGCCAATGTCTGGCTAAAAAAATGGTTTCAGTAGCACAATTACTGCTGGAAATGCAACCAATGTGCCGCTAAAAAACCCACCAGCTTTAATGGTTATAGTAAGGGTTTCTGTAAACATACAATGCCAACATTTTCCTCTGATGAACGGGCTGAATGTTTTCCATCAAGTGTCTAATGTAATTAGACACAAGTAAAGCCAGCAGATATATTCAAGATGGATACAGTCTTTTTTCAGCTCCACAAGACACAATGAACAGCCAATCAATTAGTAAAACAGATCAGTGAGTGTATTGGCATTTGAACACTGCATAACAGTTGTAAGACAAGAACCAGCCATAAGATTTATTAACAGCGTCAGTCCATGCAATACACTCAAACTCCAAACCCCTTTGGCGTAGACTTTAAAATAAGATGCCAGTGGTTTGACATGGCTACACCACAGGCTACAAAAATACAGCTGATGCACAGCTGGGCTCATGCCACTGATTTGACTCATTCTAATGAGGCTGCCTTCATAACCACTGAGCATATCTTTGGTTTATTTGGCACCTACTGAGATAAACAGACACAAATGTGAAAGGAACATTTGTGGAGAGAGGACTGGTCATATATATTAAGAGTAAATTGAACAGCTCTTTCTCTTAGCAGCGCTGTATTTCCAGACAACAGAGCAGAGCTGTGATTCTTATTAGCTGAGCCTTGGCAGTGGCTTATACAGCGCGGACTGGAAGCCATTAACAGCTTGTGAATGTCGATGGTGCAACACTCCCCCAATTAGCGGCGTTCTACAAGCTTTGCTTCAGATAGAGAAGCCAAGCAATCCTTCAGAGACGCATCAAGATGGTGTGAATAAAGCTATAAGTAGCAGATGAGAGCTCCCGTTTAAGAAATTCACAAACAAAGTACTTAAATGGACCACCAACTTCTAACTGGCATGGACTCAGAGCAGCGTCCATGTGACACTTTTCACACACCAAGAGTTAATGCCAGAACACATACTGTACTGGAGGAGTGATCAAATAAGTTGAACAAAAATTAACAGTTGTATATCTATGATCTGACATATTTTAATCCATGATGGATTTCTACGCTGTGAGATTCTTCGCTAGTAAGCAGAAAAACAGCTGTTTTTAATCAACATCAATAAAAAGCTCTTAATTTGTTGCCATCTGTGTCAAAGACAGTTTAAAGCAGTTATAAATAAGGATATTTCAGTCCTTTTCATTGAGTGAGAGGAAAAACATTTAACCGTCTGCATTTCACAAAGACAGGATGCTGATTTGACACAACATGTTGAGATGATAGATATACCTCGGCTGCTGAGGCACCAGGTCAGTCCAGGTCCTGTTGCAGGTATTTTCTTTGTGTCTAGGTGTCTGACAGAAGTAAGATTCATTACCTTTCTATGTTTCAAAGGTATGATATCATTAACAAAGTGACATGGTTTTGATTACATATATATGAGCTGACTTTGTCATCAGCAGGTGAAGGGGATATTGGATGATGTGACTGTTTTTAGCAATTGGTGACTGTGTTTCCAGGGTGTTTGTGCCACAGAATGTGAGTATTTTAAGCCACCTGTCACAGTTTTTCAGTGGATTATGTTCTTCTGAACATGGGTATTTTTTGGCGATCCATTGCTGTGTTCCTAGCAGCATTATTGCCACCAAATGTGGGTCTTTTAAGCTGAAACATGATCTTTTACTTACCATAACCAAGTATTTTTTGTGCCTTAAGCTAACCAGTGTTGTCAGAAATGTTTCAACGTACCCGCAGCATAATAACACACAAATATGACCTATCTGTGGTTTGCAGAAATGTACAGTGCCAACATTTTTCTGGCCATTTGGTTGACTTTCATAATAGATAGGTTATAACTGTATAGTGGATACACTGAAACTGCATTTAAAGCAACACTGGTCACCATTTAGAAAACACTTGAGAGATCATGTCTGGCTAATAAATATCTTTGTTCGGTGGCACAAAAGCTGCTAGAAATGCAGCAATGGTTCGCCAGAAAACATCCATAGCAGCACAAAGCAGCATAGCAGCAGCACAAAAGCTGTGGTTAAAATGGTGACAGGTCGCTAAAAAAACACCCACAATCTGTGTCACAAAAACAATGGGTGTTGTTGTTTGCCAGTCTCCAACAGTGCTCTGCAGCTTGGCAGCTGTCTCACCAAGGTGTCACACCATCCAACAACCCCTTCATCTACTGATGACAAAGTCAGCTCATGTACATGTAATCCAAACTGTCACTTTATGAACAATATGATAACATATCTGTGGTGTGCAGAAACGCATGATGCCAATATTTTCTTCTGTCAACTGGGCTGTGACAGTGTAACAATGGGCAACGATGTGTAGTGAAGAATTAGCAGCGTATACCAGAACAATAGCATGATGTACATATAGAGACTACAGTCATTAATTCTATGTGATCAGGAGACTTTTGGTGACACTCAACAATATCTTAAATTAAAATCTAAATGAGACATTTTTCTGGCATGTTCTTAATGTGATGTGATGGTAATTCTTTAACCTTAGGGACAACTCAATGATGGGAATTTAGCCTCAACATATTAAACTCATATCTATACAGACATTTGATGCCTTAATAAAAGGAGCTTCCTGTTATTTGCCGTTTATGTCAATCTTTTTATGAAAAAAAAAAAAAAGCTGAGGCAGCAGACCAAGGAAGGCCGAAAGTAGAAATTACAGACTGGGTTGAGGAAATATGCTCAAACCAATGTTCCAAAATATGTGCAATTGCGAACATAACAATATAAGCAGATACACGGCAGTGGTGGGATATTTAACAACACTGCAGTGTACAACTCTATCAAAATAATTGTATGTTTTGAAAAGAGCACTTGCCTTTTAAACGATAAAAGGCAGAATGTGTTTTTATTCTTCAACATGACCTAAGACGGGATCAAAGTGTGAAAGCTTGCAATGCACCTCTTATCACTGCCAAACTCTTGTGAACCCCCTGCCCCTTAAGAAATAACCTCGCTCTCAAGCTGTGATTACCTCATTTCCAGCTCTCTTTGTTCTTACACAGCACAACCACATGCTCTTATTTCTGGTAACTAAAATGACAGGTTCAGCTAACTATGTTGAGATGAAACTTCTGAAATAGCATCCTGGGAGAGCTCTGGAAAACAATATCTTCTCTTTCACATGGAGTTGCAAACCACTTCCTTGCACAAGAGAGCTTTGAGTAAGCAACAAGGGCTGTTGTGCGTGAAGAAAGTGTTTTTTTCTCTCACTATACGGCACACACTGCAATTGAGGTTGGTGTAAAAACAGACCCATTTTATCATGCCAACAGTAAGCCTCCTGCGTGGCTTTTGCCAGTCATTGCCATCTGCTTTCAGGGTTTTATGTCTTACTTCTCTCCTATCTCCCTCCATTCAAGTCTGAGTGTGTAAAACTCTCCTCAATCCATGAAAATAAACAAGGCTGGCGGAGCGATCCTCATGCCTGGGTAGCAGTGGGGTTTAATCCTGTATTGGGACCTCACAGAGACAATGATGTATGTTTTGTTAGCTCCTTTAACCCACCACTCAACACCCCTCATGCTCCCTTCAACAGACTCCTTCTCTTCTGTGTTTTAACAACCTCTTCGCCTCGGCCCTTTCGCTTTTCCTAAAATCTCTGAGTTACAGACCGGTTCTTATTCCCCTCCTCTCTGTCCATTCCATGGAAGTGGTGGGGAGGAATTATTGCCTGTTTAAATATAAACTAAAGTGCTGGCCCCTGCGTGGCACGAGGTTCCAGTAGCTGCCGGTTGACCACAGAGGAAACAGAGTGCTGTTGTTCTAGCGTGCTCCTCCTCTGTCACAAGGAAGTTCAAAGAGAAGCCAGACTGATCGTGCAGAGGCCAAAGCTTCCTTTTCCCCCCTCATGGTTTCCACACCTTCTAGAGTTGGAATATGAAAGACAAACCTGGTCTCTTAGTCGATCATACAGGGGCAGACATTTAAGCCTCATAGAAAAGTTCAGTTCAATTAAATTTGACTTTTACGTCCCCAAAAAGCCACAGTCTTGCTGAGTGTTTTACTTTCAAATGTAAATATTTCAGAAAATGTCATACTTATTAAACATACAGTATACAATTATATAACACAGATAGCTAGATAAGTAGGGCAGGTTATTGAACCTCACCACTTTTTTGAAATGTGTCTCGAACATGGATAACTATCAAGTTCTAAAAGCTGACACGGGCACCTTATTATTTATTCTTTGATCACAAACTTTGCCAATTTTCGACATTTTAATTTAGGCAAAGTTTTTGCAGGGTTGCATGTTTTTCCGACAACATTTGACTTGGAGTTCTTTTCTTAAATGAAGAAACTGGTTTTGCAGAAAATAAAGTCCAAATTTCTGAAAGTGGGTATCGGAAAAGTATTGTTTTGGTATTGTCTGGCACTTGGAATTGCTCAGTGTCTTCCAGGATACACATTCTTTACATGTGTTTGCAATTTATCTACGTAATGCTGCCATTGTGTTTCTCCATGGTTTATCTTCATCATTGTAATTCTTTATTCTGTGAATATATGAAATCCATAGCATGTCTGTCTCTTTAAAGTTTCTTCCTACATTTTTCAAGTTGAGGGGTATTTTGGGGAGTTTTTCCTTATACAAAACTAGGGTCTAAGGAAAAGGGTGTCATAAATTATACAAATTAGAGTTGGGCCAACGGATGATGCCATCATCCATGGCTGATGGCTGTCAGTTATTGACCACTGAGCCTGACTACCAAATGAGCTGTAGGCTGAGTGAAGTGAGCCCTTTTTAGTGACCAAAACATTTGCCATTGTCACTGATCAATATCTGCTTACATCTGCTGGGCTGACTGCCACTACTGCTTTTTTTTAAAAAAAATTCATTGGTAACTAGGGATGAGTGAGTACACCATTATCTATATCTGTCAACACATTCTCACTCCAACCTTGTCACATATTGACGTTTGGTCATGGACTTCCACGTCCACATACGACGTGCACGGTACCCTGGGTGCATTGGTTGTTGATGTTCTGGGACACCGTGTCATGCAGCGGGGGGCCACAGGCTGGAGTCGAGCCCGGGCCGCTGCGGCAACAGCTTTGTATATGGGGCGCCTGCTCTATCCACTAAGCCACCGACGCCCCTGGCTATATAATCTTACCGGACACAAACACCACTCTCCAGAGTGAAAGTCAGTGTTTGTTGGACCCATCCACTGCCCTTCTTGACCCCTCTTTCGTACTTCTGTGGCCTTAACTTTCGTTCTTGTCCTGTTGTGTTTGGTGTCTGACGCCGGAAGTCACTGCCCAAGCACCGTATTTCAATGACTTTGGACTGAGACTGTATCTGTATCTGTTCAACCAACTATATTATTTGTATCCATATCTGTACTCAGAGTGGGTGGGGTTTAAACCAGAAGTGGGTGGGCTAGAAAAACATAAACAGAACAATCTCAGGATTGCGCTTCAGATTATTTTTGATCACAAGAGAGAGAGTTTGAACAAAGCTACCCAAACAAGGATTTTCCATCACTTGTAAAAAGTACGTTATTTTAACTGGATATTTGTTTCATGTGAGTATTCGTCTCAACTGTATTAATAATGTTATATAAATGGGTTCACAGGCTCATGGGAGTGAGTCAAAAAGTGACAAAGCAGCGTTCCAAGTCAGTTATTAAGACTTAGGCAAACAGTAACATTGCATGCAATAGTCCACCTGATACCCTCTCTTCCCTTTTCTCTCTCTTAAACACACACACACCGTGGCAATCAGTCCTTACTGTCTCTGTCCTCGTCTCAGTTCTCAGTCCTTACAATTGTGCCACTATAATGCAGAAAGTTGTTCGGGTGGTTGATTAACACATATTTTTGCTTCCCATTGGGATCCTTGACTGTGGACATTTTTTATATACCATTCTGGGAGACATCAGCCAACCCTAGCTCAAATGATCGCGCCCTCAGAGGAAAATTTGCTTTTATGAGCTAAAATTGACACCATTTTACTTGGCTTGATGGGTCACTTGGTATCGTATCAACACTAGTGCTGAGGACTTTCAAACGATACCCAACCTAACGATTAAGATGATTAACGTGTAAAATGTCGACAAAACAATACCAAGAAATGTAGCACCCTCTGAGGACTTCGCCGTAGCACAGACTGTTGCTCAAATAAAAAAAGCACCAGTGAAAATTGGTCATTGGATGACACTTCCCTCCACTTCAGGGATTTTGGAATTGAGTAACTCCTTGAAACAGTGTCTTATTGGATTAATCCGTCTTCATTTGATAAAGCGAAGCCTCACTTGTGGCTCAAACATCATAATCTACTGCAATCTATTAGTGGCAAATGTACGGTACAATTTCATACAGTTAATTCCTAACATGAAGATTATCATTACTGGAGATGAAGTGAGCAACCCTCTACGATAACTAAAGCTACACGTATCGACCTAACACAAGATGGTGGTACACGTAATGACTGACTTTTAATTTTTAACATGTATGTTTTCTGGGAAATAACAGCTTTGATTCTCAGCTTGACACCCAGTGTGTTTTCAGTTGTTTTGGCTTTTAAGGGTAAAGAAAGAATGCAATAACAACGTGTGCTGTATGTGGGAAGAGAGAACAAAAAAGCTTTTGAAGCAGCAGAGAAAAGTTACAGACAGAATACAAAGAGCCATCAGTGACCTCAGTTGCCTATTTGTGCTTGTCAGATTTCACAGCGCTGCAGGCCATTAGGGATTAATGAGGAGTAGAGCTGTTTACTTAAAGCAAGTGAACAGAACTAAAACATGACAGGTTAAAACATGGCAGTCGTCTCTTCAGTTTATCTCCGGGCTTTTGTCAGTGAAGGCAGCGGGGACGAAGGGATTCTGTGTGTGTGTGTGGTCTAAAGACCGCGACAGAAAGAAAGAGTGAAAGAGAATCAGGAATGGAGAGAGGATGGATCAAGACAAAGTCGGCTGGAAGTACACAGGCACCGAAGCCTTTTTTCATAAATATTTTACAGTAGTTATGTAAGCATTTCTGTGGAGGCAGAGCAGGTCTATCCTGCTGATTTAGTTGAAATTCAAAGAACGGAGCCAAAGAATTGTACTTTTTCTATTAAGTTGATGCTCCTGACCTCTGAATCTCTGCCCATATTCTCAGTTTGTTAAGCAATTTAACTTGCTCATAGATAGTTATTTCATTTTGCCTGGGTCCAGACCTTTGAATCTGCCCACTTCACTGAGTGGGTTGACTGATTAATCAATCAGTTCAATCAATTTTATTTATAAAGCCCAATATCACAAATCACAATTTGCCTCACAGGGCTTTACAGCATACGACATCCCTCTGTCCTTATGACCCTCGCAGCAGATAAGGAAAAACACCCCCCAAAAAACCCTTTAACGGGGAAAAAAAAACCGGTAGAAATCTCAGGAAGAGCAACTGAGGAGGGATCCCTCTTCCAGGACGGACAGACGTGCAATAGATGTAGTACAGAACAGATCAGCATAATAAATTAACAGTAATCCGTACGACACAATGAGACAGAATTGCCAGAATGAGTCTGGCATTGTGATACGAAACAGTGATTTCTTTGTTAAAACAAAGAACGACCAATAAGTTGAGCGGGGACCTTGATTAGCCACGGGCAGGAGTAATGCTGTTGTCAAGCTGTTGTGCCAGAGACATGGTGCATCATAGTAACTGCAATAGATACCAGACCCCAAGGTAGCACCTATTCACCCCACTGGAACTGCTCACCTGGCACATACAACAAAAAAAATTGAGCTTCTGGGTTTATTTTGAGGTTATGCAGCCCACCGAATATAGTGTTTCTCTCACTTGGCTCATAGACTTTAAGATTGCTATGCAGTAACCACCCTAACAACATGTTGGTGAAGGTTGTCAGTCATCCAGGTCATGGTAATCCTAAGTGTTGTATCATAGGCAGCTGGGCTTGCTTGAGTTTCTTGAAGAGGCTTCTGCAGTTCTAACTGACTGGTGCGGAGTCACAGGCTTTAAACCCTGCGTGGTTGTGAACCCTTACAGAGTTGCTGAGGTCACATGTGAGTTGTTGACCCGACAACCCTAGCAACTGCCTACCTGCAAGAGCGTTCTCCTTAAAAGGAAAGTGTTTTTAAAAGCAGCTGGTGCCACTATAATCCACAGCTGCGATGACAGGCAGGTGTTTCGGTAAACACAGGCAGAAGTGCAAGCTAGCTTGTTGGGTACAAACTGTGGGAAGATGACGGAAATCACTGAATTTGCTGATTAATTTCTACATGTTTCGACAATTTACCAGTCATCTTAAATTTTGTTTGGCCCAGTTTTTCCTCACATTGTCCTTTTAAGTTGCTTTCACCATAACATCAACAGCTCCTCTATCTTGTCTTCTTTCTGCCTCTGCAATCCCCACTATTTGATCGGCCAAAGCCAGGCAGCAACCACCATAAGTTAAACACGGTGATCTATGCGTGGCAGAGTAAAATCTGTGCATGTTCACGTGGGCCGCAACAATTTCATACCCCTACTGCAGTGTTTGAAACTGCCTCCCCTCTGCAGCCGTCCTCTCCTTGAAATGACTGGGGATGGCGAATTACTGTGCAGCGCTGTACAAGCTCCACTACATTGTGATGACATCACAGGTTTTTAAAAAGCTTTTCTCGCCAAGTAAAGTTTTGCAAATATAAAACGTCCATGGATAAAAACTCATTGTAGAAAGAGTCATGATTTACAGACGTTTTACACTGGTGGTCTATGGGACAAGTGGGGTTTTTCTTGTTGTTGTTTTTTTTCCGCTGCAATACAGCAAGTTGCCACTGGGAAAAATTGGAAGCAAGGCTGAAGTGTGTTACTGGGAGGCCTGGCCAGAATAATTGAGGAGTAATAACCGCAATGGCGAGCGCTGTAGACAAGATAGACACTGCTATTAAGGCTGTTTTATATCATGATGTCTTCTCAATATCGCCTGACATCGTAGTCTGATTAACTTCACTCCACTCCCAGAATAACAAGTATGTTAGCATGACTATGCATAAGTATGGACTTAAGATGGCATTAGATTCACACCGTGGAAATCAGGTATGGTGGAGACAATGCCAGACTGAAGATGGAAACAGAGTGTAACAAGTTGACAATTCTGTCTGATCTCAAGCAATGGTTCCCGTGGTTTCAAAGCCAAATGATCAATCAGAGCTTGACTATATCATTGAAACACAGTGACACAGCAGCCACAAAATTGGCAAAAAGTATGGAAGATTCTGATGCAGCTGAACAACTTGTTGTAAATCGACTTACAGAAAGAACATTCTGAAATGGCATTTTTCTATATGCCCGAACAACTGCTACTCCAACGTCTGTGTTAACTGAAAATGAAATCAGCAGGAGGGATACATCACTCTGGACTGATTGGTTTGGGCAAAACAGAACTAAACAAGCCCCTTCATCCCAAAAAGAAAGCAGATAACATGTGAGGCTAAATAAAATGGAGATTCAGTCTGATTTGAAGTCAAGTGGGGAGGTCATGAAAAGAAGAAAGAAGCTGATTAGAGTGTCTCTCATTGTCATTCACTTTTAGTTCGCACATTATGCTCTGACCAACATTGGTATTTCGCATATCTTTTTATTATAATACATTAACACACTGGTGAACCTTAGGGCTGCAGTTGTTGCTTATGTCTTGGGCACTTGTTCTTGTTCACTGGTCTTTAGCAAAGCTGGCGATGCACTGAATGACTTTCAGCTTCTGCTTTGCACGCACTTTAAATTTAAATTGAATATTTATCTGCCAAAAGTCGAGTAAAAGGTGAATGGAAACCAAGATTAGCTGGACACTTAACTAGTGATTATGGGCAAAGACAAAAGAAACAACAGCAAAGAGCAGAAAGGAGGACAGGCTGTCTTGTTGCCAGAAATATATTTCAGACCTAAGTATAGAGTAAGATAACATGGGTATCTTTGTGAAGTGGGGTACTGTAAAAACACATAAAAGGGATATTACTTTTGCACCACTGTGTGTGTGATGATAAACCGCCAGAGAGTAAATGAAACAGACAGACGGCAGCGTGACCATTTTCCACACAAAAAGCACTTCTATCTCTTAATTCCTACTTTCATTTCAGGGGCTTGAATGAATCCCCCCGAGGGTCAGAGGACCTCTTTGTGAATGTGAAGCCACTTATTTTCTCCATCTCAGTCTCGAGCAACACCATCAGTGACATTGTGACACCTCTTCTGTCAGACTGGATCTAAAGACATATGGTTTTATATATAGAATGGTGATATAGAACATAACGGTTTGATTGTTTAAAAACGGATATAATACTGCGCTAGAAAATGAGAAAATTACAGTTTGAAACCGTCTGAAGTAAATACATGTTGATTTGTTGAGTGCTGTCTGACGTTTTAAATCGACAATTCCAGGGTCCATTACAGAAAATCCCATTTTAATCCTTGAAGGAAATCTCAGGTGTTGCAGAGATTGTGGACGTTTTGTTTCTGTCTGTGTGTGAGCTGCCCTGGCTTGTGTGTATTATCATAACTGAAATAAATACAGGTGCCAGATGTTCTTAAGTGCTTAAACATAATTTCTCCCCAACGATGCTTAAAACCTCAGCCACACATAAGCAGAAATGGATGATTGCAAATTAAGACACCATGTTATGCAACAAGAAAATTATTTTAATTGAGCTTGCATGGAGAGGTATTGCTTACTGGCATGTGAACTCCCTGAAGTTGGAGACAGAGGCAGAGAAATGCTTTGGAAGCTAAGCACTCAGCAACTCACAGTGCACATTTTTAGGCCTAGTCCACACAGACATGGGTATTTTTTGTAAAAGTAGTTTTTTTTTAATGTGTTTTGGCCTTTTGTCCACATGCAAACTGTGTTTAAGGTCACTAAAAACTAACATTTTCCAGATCTGCATTCAGGGTGAAGATTTTCAGAAACTCAGTTTAAATGCTGCCATGTCGACAGGGAAAACTGAGATCTTTGCTTGTAAAAGCAGAGTGTGTGTCATTATCTCTTTTGTGAGGCCCCATAAATGAGGCAGCATAACACAACTCAGCAATATATTTGACAATGCTGTATGTAGAAAGGCTAAACATATAATTGCAGATGCCTCACATCCATAACACTCACAGTTTGAGCTGCTCCTTTCTGGGCGTCGATTTAGGGTCCCAAGAGTCAGTCAGAATATATACAAGAAGTCCTTCCATCCATCCATCCATCCATCCATCCATCCAACCAACTATTGACACTGTACATACCACAGGAAGAAGGGAGTAGTGGATGCAGAATCCTGGCTCAGAGGGGAAGTACTCATCAGAGATGAAGCGGATCCTGATCTGACTGCCTTTGGAAGTGTGACTGGCTGGTGCCGACTGTGACCCACACCAGCGACCCAGGATGGTGTTCTCAGTCAGATCCTCTATCTCCACAAAGTCGTACCTGTTAGAGTGAGACAGAACAAGTGCATTAAGCGATTATTTTAGTCTCTGAAACATCACTAGTTATCACTCTGGGAATTTAATTATTAGTTAGTTATTAGTTTAATTATCATGAATTGACTTTTGTCAAAGTTTTACTACAACTTCCAGCAAAATTTGGCTTTTCTTGAGCTTTCAGATGAAATCTCTAAGCATGCATGCAAAAAAAAAACTTTTCAAGTTGATTTCACCATCACAGACAAATTTGCAGAATCTGTTGGAATGACATGTTGAGACTCTGACCCATGATCTCGATCGTTTTGTGTCAGGTGGTCATAAAGGTGGTTGACAAATGATGCTTTTTATCTCATGTTCCTACAGTTACGTGGTTTTGCAGACCTGTATGTGATTGTTAAAATATAAGGGTTTTTCGGGGTGTTGGTGGCTTTGTGGTAGAGCAGGCTCCCCATGTACAAGGCTGTTGCCGCAGCGGCCCGGGTTCAAATCCAGCTTGTGGCCCCTTGCTGCATGTCATCCCGCCCTCTCTCTCCCCCTTCACACTTACTTGTCCTGTCCATTAAAGGCAAACTGGCCAAAAAAATATCTTAAAAAAAAAATATAAGGGATTTTGGCGTAATATTTTCCATCAGGAGCAGAATTGGAAAATAATCTTAATCAACACATTCTCACTCTGACCTCGTCACATATCAACTTTTGGTCATGGACTTTCCACGTCAACATACGGCGTGCAAGGTACCCTGGGTGCGTTGGTTGTTGACATTCTGGGACGCCGTGTCAAGTTCTGCCTGTTACATGCATTGTCTTCTTTCAAAATACACTTCTGTTTTCACGGGAAATTTAACGTTTACATACAGTCTCTTTCAAAATAAAAGCACTATGTCAGTACAACACCGCACATTGATATTTTTTTCCTTCAACAACTAATGCATGTGGTTGGGTTTAGGCAACAAAAGCACATGTTGGGTTTAGGAAAAAATAACAGGGTTTGGCTTTAGAACCTTACGCAACTACCGTCTTTTGCTGCCTTAACTTTCATATTTGTCCCGCTATATTTCCCCTTGATGTCTCCGGGTGCTAAACTATAACAGCAACTGGCCACATATCATGCTGACATTAAAGGATGGCTTTTTTTGTCTGTGTTTGATGCCACAAGTCACTGCCCAAGTGTCAGATTTCAGCGACCTCGGAGGAGACCAGGTTGGCAAATACTGACCCTTCAAGATCCCCGGCCTTTGCAAAATCTTAAAACTGAAAACACACATTGTCTGATGATATGAGACGGTGTCAGACTTTAGTCTTTTGAAAGTATTTCCAAAGCATTTTCAAAGTTTTCTAGTGTGTGTGTGTGTGTGAGGCATTAATTGACCTTAATTTCCCTTTTGTTTGGTGTAAGCTGTAATGTTTGTCATGTCGCTGTCTCCTGAGCTCTGCCATGACCTTCAGAAGGCGAGATTGTTAATATCAATAAGGCTACCCAGGGAAATAAAGGTTTAACCTAATTAAAAAAAAGTTACAATACCTGAGCTGTGAGAGATGAGATCTGTATCTGTTATTTATTGCCTGAATTAAATGAATGGATATTGCCTGTGTATTGAGGACAACTCTCAGGTTGGTTGATGGCGCAGCATGAGCAGCTGTTCTCACTGTGTAGCAGTTATGGCTGCTGATGTTGCCTTTTGACAGGCCTCTAACACTGCTGCTCCATGTCATTGAAATATAGTTTTTAATTAAACCTTGGGCTCATTACACTGTGTTGCTCTGTATGTTGACTGTGGGAGAGCTGCGGGCCTGCTTCACTTGGACTCCAAAACATATTCTCAGTTGTTTAAATACTGAGTTTGTAAATCATCAAATTTACATGACTACTGTTTTGTGCTGGATATTCTCCTTATGTGTGAATATCAATATGCACAAAAACTGCAGCTGTAAGAGGGTATTAATTCTGCAATAATGTGCTTTTATGTAGACTATTAAGACTATTATGTTGAGTATTCAGACTAGTATTTCTGTTTTCCCTGGCAGCAACTCTTCTTCGATACTGACATGAATAACCCATGTAATTGGACTGCAACAGAGTTTAAATTATACAGTATTTTTCCGGCTATAAACATAACAGTCACTGAAAACTGCAGAAGCGACTGGTGGTTCGAAATCAAACATTGTATCTGAGAAAATCACATGCAGTTTTCAAATAATATTTAGTTTAAACAAGATGGGTTTAACAGGTTTCAAGGATTTAGTGTCACGAATTTCAAAATGACGATAAATGTCAATTGAGGAAAAATATAAATAAAAGCCCCATTTTGCTTGTTGTGGGGATCCAACTTTGCGACCCTGTAATTACATGACAGTCTCTCTCCTCACCGGCCACCCTGCCAACCCATAATACCAGTAAACATTGTGAAGTGCAGAAGCATATGGCCGTACTCCAGACTCCACTGGTGTGCCAAGGCTAACATCGACCAACCTCAGCACTTAAGACACGCAGTTCAGGAGTTCAAGCCTTTATTATTTATACCTGTGTGTGTGTGTGTGTGTGTGTGTGTGTGTGTGTGTGTGTGTGTGACCAGTGGCTGCACTGCATTCAATACAGCCTTGTTTCACTGACTCTTCACAGTCTGGGATTAATCACTTTGCCATTTGCGTCAACAGGCATGCTAACCTCTCATTCAGGGCTGCCAATTCGGATATTTGGATTTCAAGGACATTGTTTACATTTTGCACAGGCTTGACAGATTCAGTTCAAGCTGGTTTCAATAAAACAACACAGAGGGACATGAGTACGACTAAAAATGGGTTTTCTGTGATGTTAAATAAACTGAAGGGGAGGGGGTCGATAAATTTACTGACTCCGCTGCCTTTGATTTGGAAAGTTATACAGGAAGTTTGTTATCTGCACAAACAAACGTAGGAATTGGGAAAGGTTAAACTGAAAGTGTTCTTTTGCAAAATAATATACGCAGTTAAAGTGCAGGTACGGCAAAAATAAATATGTTATGAGTCTGTCATAACACAGAAAATATGTCTCTAACCACCCAGCCAAATTTGAATGATTAAAAATGTTGCCAAGTGCAAAAAATACGGTTTCAAACTGTGGAAAATTAAGCAGTATTCTCTGCTCTAAAACACTGAAGATGCTGAAACGATGAAGGAGCCGCTGTGAAGCAACAGACCATCGTTAGCAGCTCTCAAAGTAGCACAAAGCACACACACCCTTAGCTGGAGAGCGAGCTGCTGCACAGTGACCGCCTCTCGTTCAGCAGCTAACAGCTAACATTGCACATCATGGCACATCCACTCCCATAAATGATGTCTATTCCAAGAATAAGAAGAGAACAAGAAGATATACTTTAATACGTTATTAATCTCCGAGGGAAATTTAATTCACTCTGGCCTGAAATACACACACATGCACAAACAGGACTTATACATGCATAATAAATGGGGAGATATCAGAGTGAGGGGGCTGCCTGTGGACAGGTTGGGTCAGGTTATCACCTCAGTGGTGCCCAGGAGATGAGCTCCAGGTACCAGTCTGCACGGGTTCCTGTGCCCCCAACCCTCCAGTTTCCATCCCAAGTCCCCACGGACTGAGCTACTGTTGCCCCCAATGGAGTTGCTTGCCTGGCGCATAGGCCAACAAAGTTTTCTAGCTTCCAGGTTTACTTCCATAGTATGTGACCTCCTGAATATGTGCAGAAGTGTTTGTCCTGATGGTCCTGCCTGTGAGTTCCTGCTAGGCTCATAGACTGTACATTGTGATGACGTCAATTTTCTCAGCTTGAGGAAAGTTTTACAAATATAAAACCACCATGGCTCAAAAATTCTGATCTTGTTTGCAGTTTGAGGTGTCCTGTCAATAGTTTTACAGATGCCTCTTTTATAATGTTGACCTATGGGGAAAATGCTTTTTGGGCTGCAGGGGATTTTTTTCACTGTAGTACCATGAGTGGCCACTGGGAAAATTTGCTGCAAGGCTGAGCTACTTTACTAGCCTGGTTCCAGACCATAGACCCCGCCCACTCAACTGAGTAGGCTTGCATCTCTGGTCTGTCAGACCAGAGATGCGGGTACAGGGGTGGGGGCGGGTCTAGCGATTAGCCAATCAGCGCCACGCTGATGTCAAGCTGTACGCCGGTGGGTAACTGGTGAGGATAGCAACAATGGCAACCGCTACAGACCACATTAACGATGCTATCGAAGTATTTTGCCACTACTCGCGTTAATGGAGGACCAAATTAAGGAAGCTGCTAAACTGGATTTAACGGCGATGCAGCTGGGCGCGCACGACGGGCAATGCTCGCTTGTTTTCGGCACCCCCGATGCATGGATACTAATGACGTCAGATTCTGGGTGAGTCGTTGATCTCTACTGATTGGTTAGGGAAAAATCAAATTCCCTCCCCCTTGTAAATCACCTTCAGTGGAGGCGATGTCAGACTGAAGGTTCTGGGAGCTTCAGTCTGACACTCAGGCTAATACTTTACTGGGGGCCTGCCTACTCCCTGTGCCAATGAATGAGCCACTGCACAGCGACAGCCTCTTGTTAGCATAAAGCCCACACTCAGAGCAGTGAGCAGTAACTGCTGGGCTGGGTAGCCGATATATTGCTTGGGGGCGGCAGTTGCTTTGCCCATATGGACTCGGGTTGGGAACCAGAGGGTTCCCAGTTCAAGTCCCTGTCTGGATGGTCCCTGTCTAGAGGTGCCAGTTTTCCTCCTGGGCACTGCCAAGGTGCCTTTGAGCAAGGCACTGAACCTCCAAATGCTCAGGGCACCAGTCCAAGGCAGCCGCCTCGCTCTGACATCTCTCCATTTGATGCATGTATAGGTCCTGTTTGTGCATGTGTGTGCATTTCAGGCCTTTGCGTATATGACAACAGAGTGAAAAAAATTTATTTTCCCTCAGGGATTAATACACTATATCTTCTTAATCTTTATATGATTGTGGCATTTAACAGAGCTGTTTATTCATGTAGTTGTTAGATTGAAATAGCTCAGAGAGCTTGAGGACCGTAGGGAACTTGTCACTCATACACAGGATGAATGAGACGACACTGATGCTGTGTCAGGTTAGTATTGATGTAGTAGAGGAGGGGGTTATGACAAGGATAGTTCCAGTGTGTCATCGTGCCATAATTTTAGGCCAAACCAAATAATCCTGAACAAAACAGTCGAGCTCCACAGTGCAGCACTGTATAGGTCACAGTCTTTTTACATTTTCACTAAGTATTTTCTGACATGTATAATGTATTTAGAAAGAAATGACTGATTTTGCTTTACCCAGACTTTAAATGCACAGATATGAGACTGCATAAACTGTAAAACATTCATTTACATAACTGCAACCAGACTGGCATGTAATGGTTTTGGAAAGGGATGAAATATCAGTTTAGCTTCTCTCTCCCTTTTTGGATGGAGGTCAGTGAAGAGAGAAGCTTTCCTCTCTAAAAATCAGCCCTCAGACAGCTCCAGAGCTTTGACAGATGGCTCATCAATAATGCAGGACGCCCTGATCATTACACATCGCCATGTGTTCAGAATCACCATGTCGAACAGCGGTTTCTCAGATTTACAAATGCACTGACATACATACCGAACTGAACGTACAGTCACAGTGAACGGGATCAGGACAACAAAGGAATCTTATGTACAGTAGCCCACTACCAGATAGGATTACCTTCCTGCACACTGTATGGGAACTGTGTTTAATATTCACAAAGCTTTCCCCTACATAGTTTTCCTCTTGTATATTATTAATAGATACAATATCTACCACTGTCATGATGCAGATTAGCAACACAAGCACTGTTTCTCAGCCCTCTCCTTTTAGACAGAGTGCAAAATGCCTTCCTGAGAACAGTCCTGTCTGTGAGCCGTCAAGCACGACTCCGCTGCCATGCCAACCAGCAGCAAGACCAATCCCTCTCCAATATGCCTCTCCTCCAGTGGATTTGGTAAGAATGCTTTTCATCGTGCCACAGACAAACAGAATAGCAGATGAGCATCTCGACTACACAGCCTCCCTCTCATCTTAGCGAAGGCTTCTCGCTCCAGGCTCGCTACCAAAGCCGAACACATCTCCCACTGTTGTTTGTTTTATCCCCTGCCATCACTGTGAATCACTGGACGGGAGATTACGAGTCTTGTTTATTTGCATCACATTGTGCAGTGACACAAGTGTAAGAGTAGTGTATCAATAACATTGTGCCTGAATTTTTTTTTTTTTTGGCCGTGACAGCAGAATGAGGTTCTGAGGGGAGATTTTGTGAATAAATTTTTAAACACACATGAAAGATAAAATAGATATGCAGACTAGGCCAGAGGCTTGTGTTATGTGAGTGTGTGTGTATGTGGGACAGAGGAGTCTGTGTGTTTGAGGGAGAACGAAGGGAAAAAGGGTGAGAGCAAAGACAAGCACATAGACATGCGAATGTGTGTCTGTTTCTGCTTGTGATTGCACGCTGCATTCATCCGTCTGCCAACCCTGCCAAGAGTGTGTATCTTGGGATCGGATCAAAACCTGTTGGGCCTCAGTCTGGGGGAAGGAGTGAAAAATGTGAGAGCTGGAGCGGTAGACGTGGCGATGACTTGCATGACCCTGGAAAAGGATGTTGTTATTGTCTCTCGCCCCTCTCCCCGAGGAAGACGGCGAGTGCAGTCTTGCACAGGCAGGACGGCACAAAAGTTGTCAATCTGCACCCTGCCCCACTGTGGAACTTTCCCTCACGGGGTTTCAACAGAAACACTAACCTCATTCGTCAGTGTGCACAGAGGTGTGCTGAGGGGGCTCGAATTACCTGCACTCACATACTGTTTTTTTTTTTCCAATAAAGACAGGAAGTATAATGTCAAACAGAAGCGTGAATCCGGAACGGCAGCACATTATAGAAAATGAATTCAGCTGCGGCCTGATCTGTGAAGCTGAATGGAGCCGTCACTGGAACAGAAGCACACTGATTTACATCTTCTTTTAATTTCCTGATATGTAAAGCTGACTTCTCAGAAGATACATGCTCATCTAATGCTGCCAGTATAAACCTTTAACTGTCATTCCCCTTGTCATCCATTAGGGGGCTCTCCAGGAATGACTAGCGAGGTCACCCTCCCCCAGCTCTTCTCCAGTGATTGGGCTCCTCCATGCTAACCAGTCAGTTGTGATATATTGACAGAGGGGCACTGAGTAAAATGCACCGAGGGTAAATCGATTGTTGTGGCTTAGGATCCCTGTTTAAATTGAATGGCAACAGAATCAAACCCAGGCAGTAATTGAAAGTGGGCCTCTTAATAAAGAAAGGGATGTGCTGTATGTATATGTGTGTGTTTGTGTTTATGTGTTGCCAGTCAGAGGGTGTGGTGCGTATATTTCAAACAATCACGTGAACGGCTAAAAATATTGACTACATCGTGTAAAATATGCAGGTCTGAGCCACGTCATCATGGTGTCCTGGAAACAAATCACTCTGCTGCTGGGTTCTCAATATTCACGAGCTGCCACAGCAGACCAAAGGCAATTTCACAAATGGCCACACTCTGACTCTAAATCTTTAAAGATGGACGACGACACAGGCAGGACACGTCTTTACCCCGGACCAACACGTATCTGGCATGCCAACTGGGGAAGCCCCCTGTCTGATGACAGCTGGCCAAGCAGAGGAAAATTTAATGAGAAACTGTGCTGCAGGAGATGATGCTTTTCATCAAGTGTAACAGAGAACATTTTTATTTGGACAATAAAAGCTACTTTTCTTTTCTTTTGAAATGAAATTTATAAACCATTTCAAGAATAACCATTTTTCAAATCATTGTGGAGGACCCTGACAGGAAAATGATTAATGTGTCCCACTATTTTTGTTGCATGCTAATGCTTTAGCACAGAATACATTGGCCCAGAAAGACAACCAGGAGTTGGAGGAGAGGCACAAACACAGAACAGAATCACCTTACAAAGTAACGTGATGCATTATAATGCTCAGAAATACTTTGTTACAAATATAAAGATGACTTTTTTTTGGTCCAATTCCCAGATGTACATCAAAAACCACTGACAAGGCTACAGCTATAAATCAGGATGTTAGCATAGAGCAACACAGATAAAATGACCAGCAGGCCATTTTCTCTCAAAATTAAAGGGGCAGTTCAACCCAAATTTAAAATACGTATTTTTCCTTTTACCTTTAGTGCTATTTATCAGTCTAGATTGTTTTGCTGTAAGTTGTCAAGTATTGGAGATATTGGCCATACAGATGTCTGCCTTCTCTCAAATATAATGGAACTGGATGGCACTCATCTTGTGGTTTTATTTTATTTTTATTTAACCTTTATTTAACCAGGCAGGTCATTAAGAACAAATTCTTATTTACAATGGCAGCCTGGCAAAAGGCAAGAGCCTTTTGAAGGGGACAGGGATTAGAAGGGTATCAAAAGATAAAAGAAACAGCAACACATACAACGTGCACCACATAAAAGACAAACGGCATGAAGTGGCTAACAGAGAGCAGCATTACGCAGCATAGCAACAACAAAAATAGCGCACACATGCAGCAGGACGGACAATGCAACATCAGCAAAAAACAAACCAAGCAATGCAACAAACAACAAACATACAAACAGACAAACAACAAATAGCAAGACAGACTGGCAGAGCAATAACAATAGCAGCAGGAAGAAGAAGCATACAATGAGCAAACAGAAGGCAGCCGACAGACAGAAGTTCCAGAAAGAAATACTACTGGGTCAAGAGCAGCTGCATGTTTCAGTGAGAATGTCCAAAAGTGTGCCCTTGAAAATTGACTTGGGAATGAAATTTTCCAGCTTTAGCTTTTTTTGCAGGTCGTTCCAGTCCTTGGCTGCAGCAGCCTGGAAAGACAACTGTCCAAGTCCACTATTTGTGGTGCTCAAAGCATTAAAAAAACATGCTCAAGATAAACCCAAAGATTTCAAGAATACCTTTATACCGGGTGGCAAGATGGTGCCTATTCAGTCCAGTGGAGTTGCTTCTGATATTTAGAACGCTTTTCTCGACTTGAGAAAAAATTTCACAAATACAAAACCTCTGTGGATCAAAAATGATCAAGATTGAGTCAAAAATGACCTTGTTTGCAGTTCTAGGTGTCCTGACAACAGTTTTAAAGACATCTCTTTTATAATGGTAGCCTTTGGGGAAAATGCTTTTTGGGCTGCATAGTACTGTTTCACTGCAATACTGCCAGTGGCCACTGGTAAAATCTGGCTGCAAGGCTAAGCGGCGTTTGTGGGGGCCTGGATAATCGAAAGACCTTGTTGTGAGCAGTTTCATATGAGAACTATTTTCTTTCTACCAAACTACACCTGCCAACCGTATCACTACACAGAAGGACGCGTGCATCTACTGCTAGCTCACCTAGCACCACTGAACTAGCTAACGTTACAGCTCAATTGAGGAAGATGCAATTAATGTTAACATCTAGTGCTGTCATGAGCGCAAGCCTCTCGTTTATGGGTGGATGCACGGTTCCTTCTGTGCAGTGATGCAGTTGGTGGGTGTAGTTCAGAGGAAAGAAAGTAGGTCCTAATTGGAACTGCTCACAACAAGCTCCGTGGATTATCTTGAGTAACCGGGTCATGACTTCTGGAAAGAGACATTGCTGCTGAGTTTTTCAAATATTTTTTGGCCCTATGAAAACGCTGAGCGCCTCTAGTTCCATTATACTGGAGAGACGGCAGACATCTCTACAGCTGATAGCTCCAACCTTCTGCAACTCACACCAATCAATTTAGATTGGCACTACAGGTAATAGAGAAAATATGTCCTTCCTTAATGACTAAAAAACTGCATTTTTATCTGCCTGTATTTATACTGAGACAATCTCCTGCCAATGTTCTTACTTGCATATTCCGTCTTCAGGGTCCTCCAGACCAAACTTCTCATCAAAGGTGAGCTGGATTCTCATGTTAGTGGTCGCCACAAGTCTCCAGACCAACACAGTGCTCCTGGGATAAGTGTTTGGGAAGTCTGGGCTGTGGACCATTCCCTCTCCAGACACTGTTATGATCTTCTCCTGATGGGAATCTTGAACTCCTAAAACAGAAATCAGATTACGGTTTATGTTTTGCATCTACTGTTCTCTGGCAGTTTGATTGGTTTAGATTAAATCAGTTAAATTGAATCAGACATCACTGACAAAGGCTTGGCTTGGAGAGGACACTGAGCTTACGATGGGAAACGTAAACATGTCAAGAACCTTGCAGAGAGATAGGATGCAGTATGAAATATTGACCAGGTGTCCGATATAAAAGGTGGGACTTTAAAGAGGGAACACAAGATTGACACTCCCTTTATGCTTTATTCAATTTTAGGCAGTCTTGTCTGAAATACCCTGACATATCTGGGTCCTACTCAAACCACAGTGTTACACTGTTAAACAGGCAAATTATTAAATAATTGCCACCTTTATCGTTCCACTGGGGTTTGTCTTCACCCTTAATATACATAAACACATGCAAAAAAATATACACACACATAACAAGAAACTAATAGTTCTATATCTGTCTGTAAGGTAAAGATTTTACATCATTCCAAGGGAATAATTTAAGAAAAAATATCATTTCAATTTGTATTGATTGCATGATAGAAACTGCTGAAGAGGCAAACACAGGCTTAGACCTCATAGAAAGAAGCCTGACCCATGAAAAGAAGTCTGAATCTGCAGCTGAGTCACACTCGGCTTTGCTCTGATAAACACGAGGTTAAGAGTAGATGAGATTAAAGAAGGGTGGAAAGGAACAGTCTGACAGAAACAAATCAAACAGGTTGAGTTCAACAGTGAGAAGTCCAAAATCTGAACACAAAATCGGTCTTCCAGAGGAAATTAAGCTTAACTCTACACTCCA
Organism: Epinephelus fuscoguttatus; assembly: GCF_011397635.1. Taxonomy (NCBI): domain Eukaryota; kingdom Metazoa; phylum Chordata; class Actinopteri; order Perciformes; family Serranidae; genus Epinephelus; species Epinephelus fuscoguttatus. Next base: position 10,762,562 of record NC_064760.1, on the reverse strand, counting down.
CACTACTGTGTGTTATCGTCATAATTCCACAAATATAAAACATTAGCTAAGTGCAGGGTGCTTTACAGGGAACGCGCTGCCTGATGGGTTTCACCAAGCTCCTCTCATAAAGCCATTAGGGCCCACTGGGACCAGTGGCTGCAGGATTTAATCAAAATGACGATGCTTGTCACTCAGTCCCCCAGGGTCCCATCAGGCTGCGTCACCTTCAGGAGAAAAATTGCCAGGATCTTTCCACCTGAGCCTCACAACCATTGCAATGACAACAGCCCGAAGCAATGCTGATTACACGACTGTTTTCATTTCATCGGGTCAGAATAACAAATGTAAGTACACGAGAAGAAAGATTGTCTGGTGTGTTTAAGCGATCAAAATCGCTACAAAGTGGCATCAATTTATTTAATTAGCAAATAATTTATTTATGATCTGTTGTCATGAACAATCAGCTTCATCAGCGCCAGTCTGAAAACTCAACAATTTCAGATTTATAACATACTATTTTTGATAGGATTTTTATCCTAGTTTAGAAACACAAGGGGGAAACAGAGAGTCTTCATCATAATTGAACAATAAGCCCTTTGGCAACTTATTTATATTTTTGCATTTTGTTAGCTAGCACGCTAGTAACTGAGTGTCAGCTGGGTGCAGGAAAATGTAAGCTAAAATGTGAGGTGGGGGACTCAAGTCATATGACTTTATTCAGGTCAGACTGGATTTGCAAACCAGACGACTTGAGACTTGTGTGACTAACACAGATAAAAGACTTGACTTTGACTTGGTATTCCAAGTTGTCACATGTTGCCACTTTCTTAGTGGCCTTTCACATCTACAAATCACATGCTGGGTCCTCCTGGATCTGCTGTTGATATCTTGGGATGCTACAACCAATGCTGAGACATTAACAACAGCACATAGTTAGATTTCCAAAAAAAACCCATCATGGTTTGTCTCTGCATTCATATGGAGAGCAAACATCGGGCTCCCAGGTGAAAGTCCAGGGTTTGTTGTACCGGTCCACCCTGTAGGGACTGTCCGGCATTTTTCTCAATATTGACAAGTTATGTTTTGTTTTATAACTTCATTAGTTGATTTCTGGTGCAATGCACATACCTGGCAACCTGTTGGGATGCGTCAGGCCAGCAAAGGCCAACTTACGAGTCAATTATCACGGAGGGGGCTGGTCCAAAATGAATAAAATCTGGATTCAAAGAAAATGTTTTTGATGTCGGTGGTAAGAAGAGATTGGTGTGCAAAGTCTTCAGCTCAAAAACCAGTGACACGCCCACCACAACATCCATTCTTCTCTCACTACAAAACCCATAAAGAAAGGTAGCCTATGTGAATGTGTCTTTTTAGCTAACTTATTAGGTTATTGGCTGGTCAAATGTTAGGTTTCAAGCTTCAGAATGTCTTACTTGACTTGCGACTGGCTTGGCCAGAGCAATGGCTTGACTTATAGAAAGGGAGTTAACATGCTTGATTCTCCCTACAGTAAATTGGGACTTGGCCAGCTGTTTTCCTCTGCTCCCAATCTTTGTTTTCATTATATCAGATTACATTAGGTTAGCTTTTATACAATTTATATAACTATATATAGGTTTATATAAATGTATATAAATAATTCATGTAAATAAAGTTCATATAAATAAACTTAAATCAAATTTCAGCTTATAAAATAAACTTGATTTGATTTTGAACATGCAAAAATGAAATTGAATTGAATTGAATTAAATTAAATTAAATTAAATTAAATTAAAAAATGTTAAAATAAAGATAGCCTAAAAAACAACAACATGAGTATTTCATGTCCAAAAAGCTAGCTTGCTTAGCTAAGCTAAACCTGCCATGGAACAATTTATTGAACGCACAGCTGCAATAAATCTTCTCATGACCCTTGACTCTTGGTACGACAAAATAGTCTTTCCATATAATTTTTGCATAAGTTTCCATATAAGTTTTGCTGTAGCTACATCTGAGAGAGCAGCCAATCTTCCTAGTTTGTCCCATAAAAGAATTCTGTGCCCTTACCTTAATATAAAAAGAGACTAATTAAAATGCAGTACAGAGGCCAGCAGTTGGGGCAACAAAAGTGTGCACTGATTTTTAAATGAATACAGTAGCTGTTAAAATTCCACATGAAGCACTTTTCAACAGTTCGATTGACTTTACTTTGCATAATTGTCACAATACACTTCAACACTTGCTAAATACACTGTTATTAGTATCATCGTGCTGTGTTGTGGCTCAGAGATTACCCTGATAAGTTTATCCCATCCCCAGCCTATCCTTAATTTGTTTAAGCAGTATTTATTTTTGTACCACTGATGATCAGTCAGTATTCACAAACCGATCCAATACGTCTAGCCATCAGAGGAACCAGCAGGGGTTTAATGCACTCAGGAGAAAGGAGTGTGCTGCTGGAAGTTTGTTACTGCATTAAACGGATGAGTAACCATTTCCCCAGTGCAACTTGTTAGACAAATTTATATTTGGAGCACATTTTGAGCTTGATTACTCTTTATTTTTGCCATAAATTTGATTTAAGGATGTGATTCATACCCAGCGGCTGATTCATTCTGAGGTTATTTGCTTGCAATAGAAACATAAACACAGGCAGGTTAGGTTTGTGCCATGTTCTCACTCTGCATAATGTCAAATAACAGTTCCACTGAGACTCTGAGTTTCTCTGTGAGGTTCCAAGGACAACATGTCTGTCTGAAGGAGTGGTCACTGAAAATAAGTGAGTGAAACCAACCTCAGTAAGGGTACTGTCTGGTTTTCAACATCACTTAAAGTCAGTAACAATTCAAAGAGATAGAGATTTCTCCCTCCTGTCGCTATGCCTGTCAAGTTTTCTGTTCTCACAGGGGACACAGAGTTTACAATGACAACAGTGGCAGATTCATCACTTGAAATTCTCTGTAACTTTGGAAACAACCTAGATTTTAGACAGACAGCAGGTAGAAACAACAGGATGAAATGTCAACAGTCCTCGCTGAACTCACTGGCAACCCAATCTTCAGAAAAAAATATTGGCATTGTACATTTCTACAAACTACGGATAGGTTTAGGCACAAAACACACTTGGTTATGGTTAGACAAAGATCATGTTTTGGCTTAAAACATCCACCCAAGTTTGGAGGCACCCAAGTTGAAAAACGACCAAGTTTGGTGGCTCAGACGCTGCTGGTAAACACCATGAAGGGGCGGTAAAAACACCAAAAATGGGCCGCTGAGAAACGCTGTGAAAAGTTGGTAAATCACTTGGGACTGGTGGCTCAAATGCTGCTGGGAAACTAAAAACTAACTGCACGGACAACACATTCTCACTCCAACCACGTCACATATCGATGTTTGGTCATTTTTCCACATCAAGATATGACGTGCAAGGTACCCTGGGTGCGTTGATTGTTGACATTCTGGGACGGCAATGTTGACTCCTGCCTGTTACATGCATTGTCTTTTTTCAAAATACACCTTCTTTCAAAATAAATATACCACATCAGTACAACACTGCAAATTGACGTTTTTTTCCTTCGACAACAAACGCACATGGTTGGTTTAGGACAAAAACAGGGTTTGGCTTTACATTTGTACAGGAAGCAAACACCGGCCTTCTGGGTGAAAGTCCGTGGTTATTGGACCCATCAACCACCCCTCACACCTGCCTTACTCAGACTGTCGCTGCCTTAACTTTTGTTGTTGCCCTGTTCCATTTCCCCCTCACACTAAACACTAACAGCGATCAGCAGTGTATCATGCCAATGTTGGTGTCTGATGCCGGAAGTCACTGACTAAGCACCCGTTTTTTACGACTTCAGAGAGAGAGACCGGGTTGGCAGGGAGTGTGTATTCCTTAGAAACAGGACATCAGAGCAATAAGCATTTGTTTTTGGGATAACAGGCAGTCAGAGAACTGGGCTACTAGGTCACTGGGACATTTTTCAGGCTAATGGGGCTTCAAAATTTTGGGCCGTCGGAACAATGGCGTGGCACCAAAACAAGGACGGGTTGCTAAAAAACACCCACATTTGGTGGCTAAAAATCCACTCGAAACAGCAACGACACACTAAAACACGACTGGTTTTCTTGGCCTTGAACAGTGGTCTGCAGCTTAACAAGTGTCTCGCCTAGGTGTCACGTCATCTACAGTCCCCTCCACCTCCTGATGACAAAGTCAGCTCATGTACTAAATCATTTTAGAAACGTTGATATGATACTTATGAAACATGCGAATGTAACAGGGTCGATTATTCTGCAGTAATATGTGCAACAAAGGCAAATGTATTTGTAATATTAAGTATTTCAATTACACAAACTTTGTTTTTAGCTGTTATTAACTGACATGCTTAGGCCTCCATAGTTAATATGTGGAACATTTGATAGTCTCTGTACCCCTATGTTCACTTTTGGAGGTACTCTACCTATAAAGGGGACTTAAAGTCCGGAACAGGGGAGAGGGGCTTGAGTTTATAAGGTCGTACTTGACAGAGGATTTTGTTTTTACATCTTGCTGTCAGAGTTGTCAGGAATAAACTGAGGTCACCTGCAAAGATTTCCACGGCCTGGGCCTCTTCACATCAACATGACAACACTAGACTCCACCGGTTACACAATTGCAACATACTGATGGTTTGCAGAAATGCACAAGGCCACCATTTTCTTTTGGTGGTGTTTTATTGTTTGTCTATATTCTTATTTTAATGTCACAGGAGAAAAGGCTTTTAGGATCAGGACCAACCAGTGTGTTACATAATGTAACCACTGGCTGGTCAGGAAGAGGACAAAACAACTGCCAGAGGTGTGTTTTGAGGGATTTGGAGAGGCAATAAGAAAAAAGACACGGCCCTTCAGTTTCTTCAAATGCTGAATATTGCTTTTTCTACAGCCTCATACACACAATTCCAACGAGGCCGTCTGTGCCTAGTTACAGCTCCTAAGCTATAATTGCTGTTCAGTGAATGGGTCAAGCAAATGGTCACTTTTTTAATTTTTCAAAGAAGTCAATTATCTCTACTTTTGCTCAAATTAGCTTCTCAGAATACAATCATACCTCTCATAACACAAACTCTGACTATACCAAAAATTAATAAGGCATCACTGAACTTTATTCTTTGATATTTTGATAGAGAGGTGCCCAACCCCTCTCTGATCCAATAAAAAATAGCATCATTTATCAAGATGTAACTTGATGACGTCCGGACTTTCTCTCCTGGCACCCCTGCTGATGCTGTCCATCAAATAGAATAAGAAGATAAAACAACAATGACACTTTCTTTTAAAAACAATTACTTCAGATTGCAGATATCGCTTTGATGTTTTTATTTGGATTTGGTGGCGAGCCAGGCGGGAACAGATTGAATGACAGTGTGCCAGATGCAAAGAAAAACAAAGACTTCTCCATGAACGGGCTCTTTCATAACTGTGAGACAGTTTGGCCTCAAGTCCAAACTGTCTCACCAAAGAAGGGCCACCTTCAATTGGGCAATTCAAACTTCTTGAAAAATAATGCATGCACTCCTGACAGAAAATATCCCACTATGGGTTTAAAAAAGCCCCTAAGAGTCCGTCTTCCACAGTATGATCATACAGCATTCAAATTAATCTGTTACTTTTTACCTCTGCAGTCAATATTTCTTTGATTTCTTCTTTGCAGATTCTACTGAAAAAAAAATGTCAGATTGCTCTTTTAATCTTTGGCGCGAGAGGCAGCAACGCACCCGTTTTGATTGACTGTTTTTATATTCATTTGCTGGCTCAGGAGGAAACAAGCCAATAGCTTTCATGCTATTAAAGCCTGGCCCTCCATCACAATGACATGTTTTTAATTACACCCCCATTACTGTGGACTCCAACATACAGGCTCATAAAGTGCATAATGAATAACGTGAAGAAAACGTGAATCTTTAATATATGAGCCCAGATGTACTGTAATGCACATGTGATAGTATGCACATATGGAATTAATAGAAGGAGCAAAAATACAAAAATATACTTCCTCTTTTAAGGGATCTCTGTGGTTCTCTGGGAAAATCGGTTAAATAATGAGTGAAATGCCTCTTTATTAAGACTTTAATGAAGAGGAGAATGTGAAAGGAAAATCTGAGCTTGCTGTTGCAGAGAAAAGGGGGAAAACATGGGAAAAAGGGCCTTCACATGGTAGCATTAGCTCCTGATGAAAAGGTATTCCAGAGATCTGCATGGACGAAATCATACTTAATCCAAAAAGTCTGCAAATATCCTGCTTAATCCGTACGCACTCATCACAAGTAATTGCAGTAGGTGGGGGGAACAATGTGTTTGCATTCCTCTTCGGTTCAGGTCTTTGTGCATGAAGCTCAAGAATGAACTATCCAAGTGATTCCTTGCCGTGGATCTTTTGTTCACTTGCATCAAAGCAGAAACTCCTTAAGAGCTCCTTCAGAGTACATCGGCTGCAAACCAATATTTGATCAAGATCTGCAAGGTCACAAACCAGCCTCCTTCCTTTTTTCCTGAAGCTTTTCTTTATCTTTTTTTCCCTAAACAATACTGTCTTTTCATGCTCGTCTCTTTTCAACCCTCCCATTGATATCCTCCCTCTCTGATTTACCCTCCGTGTGCTGTAAAACGCGGACACGCTACCAGTCGGGCCCGGATTCTGGGTGTAACTTTGACTTGAAAATGACCTCACTCTCGGGGTTAACCAATGTCATCTTATGATCAGAGTCGCAGTCCCCCAGAGTGAATTACCTCAAACATGACTTTTCCTTGACCTACTTTTTTCCCTCTGTGAGGAAAGTAGAGCCGACTATTAAGGGAGGAAGTGACTCTGAATAAATAGGAGCCTATACAGTGCAGCCATTGTGCTTTGTTCACACGTTAGTGGGTGAACCATTCATGCTGTTAAACATTAACCTTTCCCCTGCCAAAACAAAACTGGAGTGCACATGCAGAGAACCGCGGCCATGAACACACTGTTACATTAGCGCACACAAGCACTGGACAGCTATTAAAGAGGAACTATTATGGTTTTCCGTATTTTGTGTGTTATATATAGTGTTACAATGAAGGATGTTTATCTTAAATGTGGTTGAAGTTTCCATTAACGAGGTAAATGTATGTAGAGGTAATCCCTGTGAGCAAAACCTCAGGTTTCCCACTGGCATAAATACTCTGTTTCCAACAGTTTTTTCAGCTCTGGCTACAGTGTGACATCATAGTGTGCTGTATTGCTTTATATGGTTATCTGCTCCAGGCACATTACTGCAACCATTTACATTGCATAGCCTACACTGCTACATGTAGCGACATGATAATGTCAGGGAAACATGTAAATTCTGTTGCCAGTGTTATAAATTTCTCTTCAATTTGGGATCATATTCCTGCTGGAACATGTCCAGTTGTGTTTAGAAGCTTTTACTGATGATATTTAATGGAAGAAAGTGCCACTATTACCCGGCTGCTAATGTACATTAATTTAATTTAATTTAATTTAATTCTATCTTATCTAATTTTATTTTATTTTTAACATTATTTAATGTACATGTAGTTACATGCTAATGTCAAGGAAACATGGAAACTAGGTTGCTTATTTTGTTTAGTTCTCCCAATTTTGGATCAACATGTCCGATTGTGTTTTTATGATTTTTCACATTAGAAATTGCCACTATTCTCTATTACAATCTTTCACCAGCTGCAAGGAAGCTGCTAACATATATTTACTTCATTTTATTTTTGCTAACGTCCATTTAGCTACATGCTAACATCATGGATGTAAACTTGGTTGCTGATGTTGTAAATTTCTCCCAATTTTGGATCATATTCCTGCTGGAACATGTCTGATTGTGTTTAAAAGCTTTGTTTTGATGAGTTTTCACATTAGAAATCACCACTATTCTCTGTTACAATCATTCCCTAGCTGCAAGTATGCTGCTAACATACATGTAGCTTCACATAAATGTCATGGAAACTTAACATAATTACTCTTTGATTTCCAATTATATTCCTGCAGGAACATGTCCAGTTGTGTTTAGAAGCTTTTTTATGGTAAAAAGTGCCATTATTCTCCATTACAGTTATTCCCCAGCTGCAATGTCGGTGCAGACATGCGACATGTTTATCTGCAGACACCCGCCAACTACTATTACAACACAAACTCACTAAGGCGACTTATATCTGAACCCTGTTACAGCACTACTGTGGCGTGAATAAATATGAGGCCAAACGTAGCATTCAGATTCACTTCCTGGGTAACAAGATGTAACCCTTATTATTACCCTTGCCCTAATCCTATCCGTCTTTCTTTTACCCTAATACTTCATAGCTAGCTAAGTATTTTCGTCGGGGCTTCCACGTCTGGGCCAAGGGGCGAAGGTGCTGACCGTGAACTGACATGTAGCTATCATGGGTGAGTCATGTAGATCAAGAAGATACCTACTCTGCAGAGATGACTTTTTCTGGAGAGGGGGCTTAAAGTGACAGGTGCTAAGTGTATCATCTCGGACCAAGAGTGGAAACAGGTGTTCCAGCACAGACAGTATGAGGAAAATAAAGTGTTATTTGACCATTAAAGCAAGTCAACATGTCTCGTAGAGACATATAAGCACAACAGGACCTCTTTAACACTACTACGACTATAAGTGTTGGTAATATCAACATTTTTAAATAGGATTTAAAGAGTAATTTGCATATTAATATACACAGAAGATTGCGTAATGATTATACAGTGCAATGGATGCAATACTGTACATTAGCAAATGCACACACAACCAAAGCCCGTGCGCACACATCTATACCCACACACAGACATATGATTGTGTATACCCAGATGCATTAATAAATGTTAGATGCCTTCCGGCAAAGATTAACTAATGAGAGCGGCCCCTTTGTCCAGACTGCTGCATGTTTCTCATAAAGGAAAAAAAAAGAGCGGGAGGAATGAGAACCATTCATTCTGGCTTCTGTTAGGCTCACTAAATTCATCTTTCCTCACAGGATATCATTACAGTGTCTCACTACATTGGCCCTTAGCTTTGGAGTTTATCTGGTGGTCATGCTGCATGATATAGGAGACATAACGATGTCTTTCTTCTGGAAAACTGGGAACATTTGGGCCACACCGCTGTTCGGCCCTGAGAAAGCAATAAATATGTCTGCCTGCTTTAAATATGAGGTCAGACAAGATACTTTTAAATTAGAACAGCCATTATTTACAACTTCGACTGGTAACTAAAATCAAAAACACAAAAGAGTGTTAAACTTCTCGTACCACGAGGGCTAAATCTAATTGGTATGGATTACACTGCCATTGGGGCGGTTGTATTTGCTCGGTAAATTGGCCAAATTGTTATTTTCACACATTATGGGCTAAAGATTGGTCCAGTACTAAATTGTGTTCCCTCAGCAGCCTCATACATCATGTATAACCATTCACGACAGCTACTTCCTGTCCAGTAATCGACAGCAGAGTCGGTGTGACACTAAATCCAGATTGTTTTTAATTTCAGCCCTGTTGCCTGCTGATCAAAATGAATGTGAGGCCCTGAGCGACAGAGCTGAAGCGGCTTTCGTCAGGTGATGAAACTGTACCTAACAAAGAATTCCCTTTTTTTCGATGCATGTGTTTCGGGCTCAACGCAATCACTCCAACATCTGTTGCTTATTAAGGCGGTGCAGTGGTTACTGCAGGTGCAGTAAATTCCCGACCCTGCTTAGGATATTTATTGCTTTTGGGTTTACAGTCGGTCGGGCAAAAAAGGGGCTGAAACACGCCATGGGAATCTTTCATACTATTAGAAAATAATTTGGCTGCGTGGGACCCTTCTGTAGCGATGTAATCTGCCCGACACATGCTCCTGTGCTTTGTGCTGAAGAGGAAGCAGGTGTGATGAGTTTGACACCCAAAGTCCCTTTGCTGATATAAGAGCCGAAAGATAGCAGGAGCTCACCAAATAAGTCACTAATGATTGTTTAATTCATGTATTCTCAAGTCCATTACAATACACTGACATACTTGATTCACTGTGAGCTGTCTTCACCAATATCTTTATCATGTGCTCAACAGTGATTATGAACACAATTCTTTCTATAACTGAAGATCTTCTTTAAATCGATACAGTTTGATTGACAGCTGGATCAAACTTGCATAATCTTGCTTATTTCCTCACATGACTGAGCCGGTGATTAGAGACCATGTCATGGCAGAATTTTACAGATTATATGGATCACCGTGCCCGTCATCAGCGGCGAATACTGTTTGTTGACATTTCATACGCTTATCACATGATTACTTATAAGGCACACCTAAAGGCACTTACACACAGAGCGAATTTGATGAAGCGACATGTAAACTGACAATAAAATAAGTGTCAGTCTGAGTATCCTGGTCTGTGCTGAAATTTTAATTTCATTTGGTCCACTGTGGTTTATCCTGCACCAGCTGGCACCCAGGAGAGGAGCACAGCTGTGCATGGGGTATGTTCAGTGCTTTGAACATTCTTTCTTTTTAAAATCAATACAGTTTGACTGACAGCAAGATCAAAGCTGCATACTCTTGCTCATCTCCACACATGACTGAGCCGATGATTAGAGACCAACTCATGGTAGAAAATTCATATTGATCATTGTGTCCATCAACACTGCAAATACTGTCTGATCTGCTGAAGCGCCCTTGAGCAAAAGCAACAGCTCTTGCTCACTTATTGTAAGGGCACAGTCACACATGAGCAAAATTAACATCAGTGAATATTTGCCACCCATTTACTTTCATTTAATGTGGGTGAAGGGGCAAATAAAACGTTCATTTCCAGTGGCAAAGCATCTTGGCATCGCCTGGATTTCAACTTTGGTGAAATGGTTAGCATTGTCGCCTCATAGCAAGAGGGTTCCTGGTGGGGAACCCAGGGTGGGGGAGCCCTTCTGTGCAGAGTTTGCATGTTCTCCCCATGTCAGTGTGGATTTCCTCCAGGTACTCCAGCTTCCTCCCACAGTCCAAAGACATGCAGGTTAATTGGTGACTTTAAATTGTCCGTAGCTGTGAATGTGAGTATGACTGGTTGTCTGTCTCTATGTGTCAGCCCTGTGATAGTATGGCGACCTGTCCAGGGTGTACCCTGCCTCTCACCCAAAGTCAGCTGGGATAAGCTCCAGGCCCCCTGCGACCCCTAACAGGATAAGTAGTTACGGAAAATGAGTGAATGACATGAAGATTCATCTTCTGGAGAAACACAATCTGACTGCGTTTCTGGCTGTGGCTGCAAATCACAAAACCGGTGATCAGACCCAAAAGATGCCTGTAGTCCATGGCAACAAGATATACACTCTCTTTTAATGTTGTGGTGAATTAAAGAAATAAATTATGTATTAACAGCTTGTATGTAGTATTCTACAAAGGAGAGCTCTCGCTTTATTTGTGTGCGCAGGTGTGTCTTTTGTGGCAGTAAAGATACGACAGTCATGATAATCAAAATTAATTCTTTCCATCTTTTAAAGTGACTTAAACAAACTTACTTAAAACACTCTGTGCTGTGATGAGATTGGCCCTCTCTCCACCCTCTACTCCTCCACAAATGGGCCCTTTAAAGGACACTCCCACACCTCCACACAATATTGCAGCTAATCACTGCAACGCTGAATGTGGTGTGAATGTCGGCTAAGTCACACTGGAAAAAAAACATTGGACTCCTTTTTTCCTCACTAATGAAATAATCTGAAAACTCTAATGAGGATAATATATAATCAACAGCCAGTGGCTGGCTGGGAGAGAAGCATCTCTGTCATCAGCCAAGTCTGTTTGAGTGCATCCATTGTTGGCAAGTAAATATCCATGACCTATAGTGGGTACAATTTTCTCTCTGTAATTTTTAATCAGTATATCTTTATTTAAAATTATACTCTGCTGTTTGATGTTATGACACATGTCATGGCAGCTCCAGTTACACAACTATTAGACATGCAGAGTGTAAGAATGCAGTTGGGTCTGAAACCTCTAGGGGGCTCACCAGTACTGACTGTCACAACTACTCCACCATACACAATGTAGTCACAGTATAAATACTATACACTCAATACATTCAGCTTATGGTTTTTAAATTAGTTCAGATTTTGATAGGGTTACAACATAAAACAAAATCTGAACCTGCTTCATCTCAAAAGAGAGATGGAGGAGAGTCTGTGTCTGTGTGTGGTGAGATTCATGACAAATATGTGACATCACTGGTCATGAAGGAGATAAGAGCGTGACATATAGTTTGCTGAGACCTATTAAGATCCATTAAGACAAGCAGTAGCAGGGCTCACACACAAGCTGTTTCCTCCCCTTTTAACACTGACAGAAAGTGGTTTAAAACTGCAAAACATCACACTAATAATCACACTGACCAGAGTGCAGCTCCCTCTGTCTACTTTACTCTTTAAGCCCCTTAAACTTCCAGCTCTGTCATCAACAGGTGGACAGTTATGACCCGTGAAAGCCCTTTGAGTAAGGAGGTCAAAGGGCACAACAAATGTAATCAGTCCCAGCCCTGAAAGATCTGAGCCTCTCGGTTTTTGCGGTGTTGTAATGTAATAATGTGATACTTTATTGATCCCTGCTACGAAGTGCCCCATTTCCATGCTCCTCTATCTACAGAGAGGCGGGGAGAGGGGGTTGTAATGACCTGCTCAGGGGCACTTTAGCACGGCAGATCACTTCCAGCAGGGGTGCTGCACTCAGAGGTCGTCTGAATGAAGGGTGGTCTCTCTTCTAAACATGAGGTCAACCTGGCCAAGTGGGCAGGAGGGGCATCTGTTGACACCTGCTGCAGAGGCAACGCAAAACATCTGCAGATCATATCAGATGGCCTAACCTGATACTGCTAGTTTATGTGTTTATGTGTGTGTGTGTGTGTGTGTGTGTGTGTGTGTGTGTGTGTGCGCGCGCGCACATACATGTGTATGTATATACTTACTGTCATATTCTATCTACAGATTTCCCACAAGATAATATTTGCCTAAGAAAAGATTAGTAATAAGGAATTATAAAATATTATTTAACAGTTTTTAAAGCAGCTCCAGGATCATTTCTCCAGTAATAAAAATGGGTAGACAACTGGCATTAAATCTTCTAACTTGTTTGTCTATTGCCAATTATAACTGTAACTGTGACATTTAAAGATATATTTTTGACATATCTGACAATTCTGCCGTGCTGATTTTATGTACAGTAATACATCGCTTTGTTTGCATCTTTGATCAAATTTACTGGTGGTTTGGTTGATACTAAGGGCATTTATGCTCAACATTAGATACAGAGACAGGGCCGGATGGAGCCTTCTGTCCATACTCTGATCTCATTCTGTCTGTATTTGTGCACATTTTCTAAATGTTTATGGATAAGGACGAAACGCAGCAGTGTCACCAGAGATCGTGGAGGCAGTGTTACGTAGTTAAAGTGAGATACAATGGTGGATAATGGTGGAATGGAACAAATTGGTATACACAATATTATAAAGTAATATATGGTGAAAATAGTGAAAAGAATTCTCCGTCCACATGTTGAGCATGACATTAGGATGTACATAATGGCCACACAGACTACAACGCTGCCTCCATTCGAAGGTACAATATTATGACTTGATCCACAGTCGCTGTTTGTTGTTGTATGAGACTTCTGACTCTGCCATCTAGTGCCATCTATTCGCTGTCTATGTCATCATAGAGGACACGCTGAAGTATGAAGGCAGTTACGTTTGAAACATTTGAAACAGACATATCTATTTTCGTACGTGAAGGAAGAATTATTGAGCTTTAACTGCTAAAACAGTACACAGTGAAGATTCAGACCCATTGCAAACTGTATCATAGTGCGATATAGTGTGAACTTGGACAAAGTGCCCGTCTTCCTGCAGCAGGAACCACACCAACTTTTGGAAGTGTCCGTGGAAATGCAGGTGAAAATCAGTTTAGACTAATCCCCCCTCATTAAAAAAAAGTCTTACATTTATGGGTTAAAATCTGCCAAAAACTAAATATAATGAGTCTTAAACATATCTCACAGTCGCTACTAAACAATTAAAACACGAACCAACATCCTGTTAGTTTTTCCATTATAAATAGCCAGAGTTGAAAAACATAAGATGCCCTCAAGCTCATGAAGGATTTAACTTCCATAACTGCGATGAAATGTAGCCTTGATGCAATGCACAAAGTGTTATCTGAGAAATGATTACAAATTGTGATAAGGTTTTGTAAAGCCACAGCTGCAGGCTGTTAATGATAGTGAAATGCACAGGAGTGTGTGAGCACATGTGATGCTGTGTGAAAAGCACACACACCAAAGCTAAACTGAAGTCTTTCAACCCCTCAGGCTTCGGCCCGTCCAGCGAGGCGACTGAAACTCGTCACCACACAACAGCTTCTCCTCAGGTTACAATGGATCCCCGCCCCTCAATGATTTCTTGGAACCTCTAATTAGTGCCCACACTTGTGTTTGGCATCCGGCAAAAGGAAGATTGAGTGTCAGTCTTTTCACTACAGCCGACTATTTGTGTGGACCCTCTGGTATTCTGTGTCTGAGCCCCTGAGCCTGGATTTAGACATCATATCAGCACCAAAATCAGCCATGAACTATAAAATAAACCCATCCAACCTCAGCATTTCTCCTTTTCATTAATAAAGTACACCAACAGTTTAAAGCAAACCCAACGTAGCTTTTTTTATTTGAAGTAAAAATCAAATCAGTGGTTTTAATAAATATCTATCTTGTTACTCTCCCTTGTCTAACACACAAAGCAAAATCAGAGGTAGCGTGGACATCTATTTGTTTTTAATTAAAAAGTAAGAAACAAAAAGGTGGCAATGGTGCTATTGCTACCACAGAAGAAGAAAAGCATGGCACCTATAGACAACTTCAAGGACAAAAGTGTCATTATTTGACTGACAATGACATACGAGTGATCTCTGGAGACTGTCCTCTTCCCAATAACTGCATAAGTTGTTTAACACCTAATCATGAGCCACTATAGTATGAAGAGCGAAAGTCTTCAGGGTAGGCTGGAGTAGTGGAAGGTTCACAAGACACAGGACTTTCATGCAGGAAACTGGCGTTTGGAACTGTCTGAAACCAAGTGAACTTATTTAAGTTATTTTAGTTAGTTAGTTTAAGGATACTTTTGTATAAGCAGTTAATTATGACCAGTGGCACAAGGTAGCTACAGTGGACCCCAAAGCAAACTATTATGATGGTCCCTAGTGCACGCTATTGTGCACATATCATCTCATCACATGATAGAGACTTAACACTGGATAATATCAACATACGTATTACCCAGTCATCATTATTACATATCCGTATCTAACAAAAAATACCAAAGAAAATAAGAAATTATTAATTTAATTGAACAGTTTTAGTAGTTGATTGATAGTTATAGAATAGGCATGCCATTTTCTTATAGATGCTGATGACTGTTTTACAAATAAAGACAAAATAAACGTGATGAAGGTGACTTTGCCTTTTTCATGAGCATATATAGCAAATGGCACTGTTTTTTAATTTAATGAGAGTTCTTTTGCTGAACACAGGCATATTTTCAAGGTGGCAATCACTCATAAGGGCCCATTCTCCACTCTCTCTATGGGCCCCCCACTACATGGACCCTTAGTGCAACTGCACTGCCTGCACTGTCTACATCTACGTCCCTGATAATGACCCATATTTATGTTTACTGCAGCTACCTCTGATGGCCATAGTAATTATGATGCAAGCAAAAGAGTCAGTCATTTCACGTTACACAGTCTGTGTAAGGCAGGAGGGAGGGGTGTGGATCAGTCAAACAAACAAAGGACTTTCACCCAAGACACGTTCCAGTTGTTTGTAACCAGTGTGAAACCAAAACTAAACTTTTGAGTGCATAACAAAGTGTGTCATGTGACAGCCTACATCATGTTACATTACATTAGTAACAAACTTACATGTTTTAATCCAAACCATTATTTTTTTTTTCTGAACCTGACCAAGATGTTTTAGTGCAGCTGCAATCTTTTCACAATGTTTCACATGAGCTTCAAACTACAACTGTTAACAGTCATATATGCCCTATTCTGTTGTTTAGGTGACACATTTTGCAAACGCTTCTGTGGGTTGTATTAAAGGTAGGAACAAGCCACTTAATTGGTCATATGGGATGGAGAACTTGTTGGATCTCTAGGAGTTACAGTGCAGAAACACCACAGCAGTAACTGAGAAAACAAGAACTGTAAAACAGAGAGGCACACCAGTTGGTAAGACCTTCAATAAAGAGCAAGAATCTTAAATGCACATTGAATTGTTTGACTGTAGGTCCACACAACAAGTTACAACAGTGTATAAGCCTGTAAGTCCCTCTGTTTCTCTCTCCATATTATAATTAGCTCTGCCTACCTACGTACATAACTGCAGGGTGCCCCGTATCAACCTTAATTTCCTTGTCAGCTGTCAAGCTCAGAATCAATATCAAAGTGAATTATTAAGTGGATGGAATAATAGTTTAGCACAATAAATGAAAGTAAAAACGCTGTAAGACGTTTCTCATAAACAGCGGGAGACGGGCCTAACCTCCCCTTCTGGCTGGGAACCAGGCGTTGACAGATGAACCACATCTTTTTTAAACTTCTCTCCACAGCTGTGGACGGGAGCTCCGGGCTGCTTTGTAGTCACATCTGTGAGCCGGACAGCTGGATGTTTGGAGAAAATTACAGTTTGATCTGTGGCGAGCCAGATTGGAAGACAGCTTTGCCATACCAGATCCAGACACTGCCATTAAGACTGATCAAAGATGCAGGTTTTTGCAATGAACGTAGTAGAGAGGATTGATAGCTGATCACAATCCACTTTGTAGCTGCCTGGCTCCGGGACAGAAACACTCAAATCTGCAATGAACGGTTTGGAACAGGTCAATAATGTTTCAAACTAATGATTTCTAAATTGATCTGGGAATCTCAGTAAAACCTAGGTTGCAACTTGGATTACAGCCGAGTTCACACAGTGAGTCGATCTGTCTTCACGTATCTTTCTCCCCTTATCCCATTACTTTAATCTCATTTTAAATCGTGAGAATCCAAGTAACACAGACCTCCCAGTGCTCGCTGTACTAAATTTGCTGGCTCTTAAAAATTCAGAGCATTGTAGCCACAAACTAATATCCATCTAATCACAACAGCTGTGTGGAATTCCAAAAAATCAAACAATTTACATAGCAAACATAACCTCCGAACAACCCTTTAAGAAGCTTGGAGCCATGCAGGCAAATCTAGGTAAAGCCGTCAAAGGTCTGATGAGATTTTCAGCTGTAGCAAATTGAATGATTAATCCGAAGCGGCAGACAAGGAGACAAGGAAAAGAACATTTTAATTGTGGCAGTTTAAGAATAAAATTCTCTGGTCTCTGGCCCTGCTTCCAGATACAGATCGATTTCTTTAAGTGGGTTGACCTGGATCTCTAATTACTGCCACCCCACCAAGCCTTCGTAACCTTTTGGCCCAGCTGTCTGCAGAAGAGGAGGTGCAGTGCAGAACCCAGGGTAATGGAAGTATATTCCTTTCAACCTTTATTTACCAAGGGAGGGTTTGCTGAGCACAACTTGCTCTTTTCCTGTAACATCCTGCTCTCGATCACACAGATAGAAGCTTGTTGCTACCCACGACAGCCCCGAGAATTCTCACAAGACTCGAACTGACGACCCCCTTGGTCTAAAGCTTGCTTTGCTGCTAATTCATTCACCACCACGCACCCACCCAGTTTACTGCTTTCCATCATCAATGCCAAAACCAAATACATGCCCTCCAAACTCCAGAGAACAATGTCTGTGCATACATCCCAGCATAACAACTTGCCAAGGGGCTGGATTTGCTAAACCATGCAAGTTTGTACCTGGATCTTCAGAGTTGACATGAGTAGCAATTTGAGGATTAGAAAATGGGAAAATTGATGTTTCTGAGGGGAAACGTCTGCAGGCGAGGGCAGTGACTTAGTGTCTGCAGGTTAATTCCCATAAGAGGGGAATACAATTATTGTATAATTGCAACGTTGCTCACAGAGCAGCTCTCTATGGGTCCATTCATCCAAGGGTTTCTAAAGGATTTCCAACACTATAGCAGCACTGTTTCAAGAAATATGCTGGAGTGTATACAAGTATTAGAAAGCAAAGTTACAGTCTCTAAAACTTCAAATCTTTTAATGAATTGCCTCATCTCACTCTTTTTGTCTCTGCCTCTTCACTCATAGCCATGCTATCAACTGCAAACAGTACATGGACATAAAAATATTACAACAGAAATATGGCTTTGACGCCTGCAGTTAGTTGGTTGCTTTGAATTTTTGAGATTCACAGGAACTGGTTGCACTCTTTTAAGTTACTCCTGATAAAAGCCACAGTTGTGGAAATAAGGTTTAATTTTTTTTTTTATTTTTTTTTTAAATATTACTGTTTTCAAAAGCTGCTCATGATGGCAGTAATATGAAATTCAAATTCTTGGCACCAGAGCTGTAAAGTGTCTTCCACATTTCAGATTTCTTTTCAAATCAGCAATCCATATAGGTCTGGAGTTGATGGCTGACCCATAACTTCCACTCAGTAGAGTGCAGATCTATTGCCAGGCAGTTTCACTGTGGCTACGACATGGCTGCCCGAGTTGATCATGGCCTATAGATAATTCTTGAATTTCAAGAACACGCGCCGCAGCATTTTTTTCAGTAGATACAATATAATTATGAGGATTAATGTATTTTTAATAGCTAAAACACTGCCACAAATCTCTGGTCCATTTTGGTCCTAACTGGATTTTTAATGATGTTAAATTTGTCTGCAGGCTACATAACATTAAAGTAGGAAATAATAATAAACAGAACGAATTGTGAATTGCTTTTGTCTTGCCTTGCTCAAAGCAGACACAAAGAAACCATTTAACTGTCTCTTTACTTTTGGTAGTAGCACAATACCAAGGGAAAATTATCAAATCAACAAAACTGGCAAGTTTACAAAGTTGCACCTGCAAAACGCTCCACTTCCTGTGTGCCATAACGCCATGTGGTGGATGGAACAATACAGGGTCACAGACGTAGCAACAAGAATGCAGCACAGCTGTGCCCAGTGGTATTGTCCCTCCTGGCTCCCTTACAGTCAAGATAGCGGCAAAGATAAGGGTAATTTAATAAGAGACCAAACTTTTCTATGGATGACAGTTTTTGAACCACCACTAAGGCCAAAATGTGGCGTGCAACAGACGGTAAGGCTTGTTGTTTTCAGACAAGTTGATTTCTGGAAAACTTACAGATCGTCACAGTACTGTTCACATGTGGACATATTTTTTTCAGTAATGTGAAAAACTGCCTGCAACTTTTGTGATAACTGAAATTAAGTTGATGGGATGGATTTTTTTCACTCCTTACTGATTGGTTAGGGAAAACAGATGAGAAATCAGCTAACATGGGCAATGTCAGGCTGAATACATGAATTGAAATGAAAAAGGCTGTCACCTGTGGCTACCATTGGAAACATCAACGAGCCCAAACTCTTTTCTACCAACAAATCACTTATTGAACACCTTATGGAGCTCGGGATCAATGACCCTTAGTGCTTCAGCTTGGCTGGACCTCTGGCTGTTTCAGGCTCAGTGCAAATTATTAAGACAAACAGCAGTAATTGTTATATGACGCAAGCCAACTCCATATAAATAGACTTGTTTGTTATTTAATTTTTTATTGTCTTCATGATTTCCTGTTTTTTTATTGCTGTTTGTTCATCATGCCTGCCAGACACCGCTGATAGTTATTTGTTTTTATAGACTTTTTAATTATTTTATAGTGGTTGTTATCACGTATTATATATATCCCTCTAGCCCGTATGAATGTTAATTTAGATCCCTGTTGTAAAAGAGCTTAATGCTCAGTCACTTTTCCCTGAGCAAACAATTGTTGATGATGTTGATAATGATGAAAAACCTCCAGCAACTAAATTACTAACCTGCAGCAACTGAAAAAGGTACGTGATAATGATTTACTCACACCTGGTACACCCAGTTATCTGATATCTAATCATTTGCTCTCTAGATGTAATTGTAACTCATCAAACCGTTAATTTAACAGGGAATTTCATTAAGTCTCTTTACGCACCTGAACTGCAAGGAACCCGTGTTTTACCATCACATCTAAGCACACACGTGCCATGACTAATATCTGCTGTGATGTCACCAAACCCAGTGGGTCTCATTTTTATGTGCCTGCTTGGGGGAATTGTTTTGAGAAATGACAAATAAATGGAGATGCTAAGCACTTAGCTCCCAGTTTGCCTTTTTAATAGTCTACACAGGTCATTAAGCCTCTGACTGTCCACCGTATGACGAAAGGCCTCTCAGCACTCCTCTCTGACTGCTCATAAAAAACTCTCTTTCAATCATCTCTGTCCATTTGCCTCCAAACATAACCCCACTGCTTGATACAGTTGTTATCAGAGAAACAAAAAGTACACAGCCAGCCACTAAAAGCCGTATTTTATCTTTGGAAACACTGAATATTCATGAAGCTGCACTTAAGGAACAGTAGCCGTGTAATTACCTCCTGAGATAAATGGATACAAAACACATGCCTTTGTCTCCAGTGCTTGTGGAAAGTGGTACATCTGGTTAAATACTTCTTACTGAAACTTCACAATTCAGTTCCTGGACTAATTGTGGAGTCACGAGCTGTGGGCTGAGCAGCAACCAGCAATTAGCATGCAGAGTGAGTTTCTAATAAATCACAAATGTTTTACTGATTAGTGAATTGTTGGATGACTGATCAGGGGAGGCTGCTCTGTATTAAATCACCGAGACTGAATATTTATTTACCTATCAAACAAATGAATAAGGATTATATCCAAAAGCTGCAATATTTTATATTAACAATGGATCAAAAGTGTTGCTCGTTGTGACAAACTCAACACTCTGCCTGGCACCAAACAGCCGACACACACAGTTAGTAACTATAGTGAACATGGTGGAGCGTTTAAAAGCTGGAGAGTCATTTATTTCCCTTAGGAGTTGGTGGAGACCAAAACAGAGATTAAAAGAGAGGGAAAATTGGACTTACATTTGCTAAGTGGCCAGAAACTCAACTAAAAATAAATGATAGAGTCAACTCTATAAGGTAATAGCATGTCAGTAATTGTTTTTCCATTCAATTATCAGACAAATTAAAGGAAACTCTTGAAATGTGGCAAGAAGTGAAATGCAAATTCGGCAGGTTTCCACCAACTGGTTTGGCGTAAAAAAAACTAGGCTCTACGAAGCATAGTTTTTCAGACGCTGAAATTAAAATGGACGAGAGAACTGGATACTGGAACTGATGGCGTTCTTTTCATTAGTTGCTCTGTGGCACGATTTCACTGGTGTAAAATTACCTTGATTTTCTGCATCACTGGGCCCACACAGAGCAAGAACACTAGGGAGTTTGCTGACCACAGCTTCTAGTTTAGCCCTCTGCTAACTTGAATGGGACTAAAATGATATCATTATGCAGCTCTTTTAGACTTTCATAATGTTATCAAAACCAGATGAAACAAAGTCAAATGAACCAAATTGTTCCAAGGGGGTTGTGGTGCTCAAAAGTATGTATCCACTGATTTACAGATGTCTCTTTCCCAGTGTTACGTTATACGCTTTACGCATGGCTGTAATCCACCAGTAAACAGAGTAGAAGATGTAGAGGTTGCAAACTGAAAACAAAACAAGTCGCTATGGACAGCTAATCATCATAATCCATCTACGAGAGAAAAACAGAGAGAGATCTTAGGCAAGTTTTATTTGCTCTTTCACGTCAGCTAGTGTTGGCCATGTCTCATGTTGTCCGAAGACGAAAAAAAAATTGTGTGTTATGGGAACATCCAGGAAGACACTGCTATGTTGGCTATGTCAAAACTAATTCAGCAAAGGTAATTCTATATCCCATTTAGTGCTATCAACTTTTTTTCAACAGGTAACAGGTTGTGCACTTGGGGAAGTTTTTATTGATCTTTATCTAATGCGATACTTAAAAATGTGTTTATGGAAACAAAGCTAGTGTGTTTCAAGTTTGCTGCGCTGTTCCTTTAGTGGGCAGAAAACGAAACATTGCATATATATTTAATCCTGCACCCTGCTGTATACCTGCCCACCTGTGGTGCTCCCATAGTAAGAGCAACGTGCAAAGACTTAACATGGCCTATAATGATGGAATGAGACAGCTTCTTAAACTTCCACGATGGTACAGTGCCAGAGACAAGTTAGCTTGGCACAGAAGCTTGAGGTGGGGGCAGACAACTAGTGAGTAACTCAAACTTGTCTTAAGGACATGATGTTGTGTCTTTTAGCTGCTTGCTGACCACCAGTAATCCTACAATCAGAAGTCAGTCTGTTTTGATTTGTCACAACAGGAAAAGCACAGGTGAAACTAATTTCCTTAGCGATGGCTCTGTAGTCAGTCTTAATGTCATCAAGTGCACCTGTGCGTTTCCTGCTCTGACAAGCGAACGGTCTGCTGTGAAAAAGGTCCGTATTAACCGTGGCAATTAGCTGATCATTTAATGTCCATTACTGATGCTTCTTTGTTACAATACTCATTTGTCTGTGCCACAGTTATTACTCCTAACTTGAAACATTTAATGATATCATTCTCAGTGAAATATCTTGCAACAAGTGACCTAATGAGAGCTGATGAATTATTGTAATGGCTACAAAATATTTACACGAGTCAATTACAGTATAAGCACTTTGGCAGTGAATGAGCACAGTCCCTGTTTTCATGTACCCCATCTCCTACAAATGATCATGCAGCGATCTTTGATGTATCATTTGTTTGATTCTTTCACTATCAATCATTTGAAAGCATTTTAAAACGGTTGTTATCCACACTTTTAATGACCATGTTTTAATGAGGTAAGACCATGTTGTTGTGAATTCAAGTTGTAGTGTGGTCTCATTATTATTTTTTGGAAAACAATCGTGGTCGCTTGTGTTTGGGAATTTCCTAATACGCTTCAGTGCTCTCTTTGAAATGCAATGGCATGTAAAAGAAAATGTATGATATGAAGCTACTGAACTAATGCGTGTCTCTGTTCTCATCTGCATATGTAAACAAAACTGCTTTGTAAGAGCAGAGTGATGAATTGACTCTGTTCCGCATAATAGAAATACTGGCAGCAACAGAGTGGTGAAAAATGCTCCATGTCTGCAGCATGCATGCAAACACGTCAGTGATCTGCCTGAGGAAATCCGTCACCACGAGCATCCGATGCTGCAAACTATGCCAGAAACAAGTCAACTCAGTGACCCTCTTTAAATCTCAGCGAGGGCCTGTCAACAGGTGTGAAGGCAGACAAAGTGTTGAACAAACTTTGGCTGTCAAGGCAGAAAATGAAAGATAGATTCTGACAAACGGAGTTGTGCATGAAAGATCTGCCTTGTCAATGGCATCTCATTAGCTGGCGTGGTTCCGGGGCCATTTTAATGCCGTCGTCTGTAAAAGCTCTAATTAGAGGCAGCTGAACAGATGTAAGATACGGAGGGAAAAGAAAAAGGGGGAGGAGGAGGAGGGCTTAACACCTTTTCTGCTAACTGGTTTGTAACCTGTCATACACTTCTAACAGAGTCTGTGTTTCACTCGGCATTACTCATTCACAAGGTGTCCTTTCAAGCTGTTATCACATGATCTTCCCTGTGAGGACGAAAATAGAGTGAAAGAAGTCATGGAAAGATTTGAAGACAGAGAGTGAAATATTTAACATTCTGCTCAGTGCGTTTCATGTTGCTTCAAAGTGGAATTCTGTAGAAGAACGCTTCATATCTTTATATATCATTTATTTAATCTGTGCAGTTATCACCTGTCATTGCATGTTTGGACTGTACCTCTCATGGACCAATGTTAAGGCAAATATGAATGAACCGTGCTATCAGGTCTTTTTCCTTGATTTTTTTTTTAGTTTTGATTGAGTATCTGCACCTGGTGCTCAGAGAGGTTTGTGTGCACAACTGGATATATCAGCAGCAGTTGTTTCCTTTGTACACTGATGCATTAATGCAGCCATAAATGTTTAGCATACCGATGTTTTTGGGAACTGACAATTGTTCCAACAGTGCAATATTCCAAAGACCTGTTATACCGAAAAATTTCACAATAGACCTAAAGCCCATTTCTGTGACAGCCCATTGTATCAAAAACAAACGCCTACTGTTCTGAAGTGCCTCTGAAAATACATGCTTCATGTAAGACAACCTAAGCACCAGAAAAAAAGTTTGCATAGTAAGTTTTTGTAAACCATGAATACATTACATTTGCAGTGCCTTTTCATCAACCACACCTGCTGCCAACTCACTTGCCCCTGATCATCCTTTTAGCCAACCTTATGTATATATATACCACCCAGCTCCTCATGTCTCTGCCAGATTGTCTTTGTTCCTTTGTGTCCTGATTCAGGATTTTTTGCCTACTTCCTGTCTGTTTTGTTAGCTTTTTGACTCCTTGTTTATGTATTACCTTTTCGGACCCAAGTAAAGACCGTCCTTTTTTTAAACCCTACTCTGCCTCCTGTGTGTTCTCTGCATTTGAGTCTGAGTTTTCGCCAGAGTTGTTACAAACGTTCATAATTTGGCTCAAAACATCCATGTTTGGCAGCAGAAAAGTTGCTGGGATGGGTCGGTGATAAACACCCAGGTTCAGTGGCTCAAACGCTGCTGGGAAACAGATACTAACTGGGAGTGTGTAGGCCTGTTTTTGGAGAAACGGGAGCAATGAGCGTTTATTTTGGGGATGACGGCTGTTGGAGAAATGGGCTTTCAGTCCAGTGAGACATTTTTGAGACGAATGCGGCTTCGGAAATCAGGCTGTTGGAACAATGGCACGGCAACGGCCTGACATCAAATGACTTTTCAAGTCAAGTTGGTTCTCTTGTATTGTGGAAAAGGAGGAGAAACTGGTGGAGCGGTGGAGTGAACAAGAGACATTGTTTAATAATGTGTGTGTCTAATGCACCAGTGAGAAATCTTAATTTTTGTGATAGTTCGGCTCTCATTCCTTCTGTCTCCTGTCACTAAAATAGCGCAGCTAACCAACAGACTGGTTGCAGGTTGAGGTGACAAAATCCAATCCATGCAAAGTTTGTACAGAGATGCAGTTCATATTTTTGGTTTATACTGATGCTGGATTGACAAGAATACTGTCGACATATGACACCTTTTATCTTGTGTTTGAGATGTAATGAGGTTTCTGTAATATTCTCCACCAGGTTTAGGATTGGAAATAATCTCAAAAGGAATCTAACTGTAGTCTCGCAGATTGTGCCCCTGCAAGATCTCCAGTCTTTGCAAAATCTCAGTGTGTGACTAAAAAATTCACATTATCTTTAGATGTGTGAGGGTGTCAGACTTTAGTATCCTCTAAGCTGTTAAGGGTAAGGATGATAAATCTTAAAACAACAGCTGATAGTACACAGCAGCCTTGGGTGCTGGAAACACAATGAAAACACAAATAAATAATGTTTTCCTTTTTTCATGCCCATTACTGACTTGAGTGGCCCAGTTTATGTCTAGTTAATTATCACCTGGACGGAAACATGAACTCACTCACTCGTTCCAGACAGAGAACACAAGCTTGACTGCGTTCAGGACTAAAGGCCTTTAACTTACACATCATTTTAATATTTTAAGACCTTTTTTCTGGGATTCCCAGACACTATAACACATGTTGTGTCACCAACAACATTCTCACAGTTAAAGTTTTTCACGTCTATCACAGTCCTAACTAAAAACATTAATGAAGGCTGAGTTGCATTTAGCTATGTCAGATCTTGGACCCCTGTGTTGTGCATTCGGGCCCATTGGCAGAGCTTACTGGCACACCTAAATAGAGTAGAGCCATAATTACGGTTATTAGTTACACCTGTGCTTTTCCTGCTACGACAAGTAAAATGTCTTCTGGGAGAAATGCCTAGTAGTGAGCCAAACCCTCCAGGATTAAGATTCTTCATTTATTAATATTATTATTAGTAGTTTCTGAACAGTGCAGTCAAGAAGCTTCAAGTAAATTACAGTGTGCCTAATTCTTCCTATTAGACCACATACTGGCTGATGTGATGATTTGTGGTGGGCTTCCACAAAATAAACTATCAGCCAACTGGCATATATCACATTACTTCCAGGTCTAAGCTTATTTGACATCCTCTGATTGCACCATTGTTCCTGTCTGTAATTCCAGATCCTTTTTAAACTTGTCTGTGTTTTCACCACTTGACTGAATTTGTCATCTGTTATATGCCTCAAACGGAGCCCAGCAACATCTGGGCTCTGAGACGCTTCCTGTCCACACCTCTGCGTCAAGTACCTAACCACAACCAGAATCAGATTCCCCTTTTAATCATCGAGTACGATACATTTACAAGCATGTAGCATGGCAACGTATCCGGAGACAAATCAGCTACTTATTGTACGAGTAGCTGATGTAGTAGACAGTGTGAGGACTTGTAGAAACAGTGTTGCCAGTGTACTTCAGCGGTGGACTAGATGTCCAAGTATCAAGAGAACTAAATGTGAAAAATAACTGGGCACCTTTGACTGACTTACTGGAAGAGTGTTTCAGCAGTCAGCTGTTGAATGAATAAAGTATACTCTTCCAGTAAATCAGTCGGGGTTGCCAAGTTATTTTTTACATTGTACAAGGACAGCAGCTCCTCACGCTACAACAAAGTTACAGATTGAACATTGTATTGTTCTCACCACAGCAGCTTCCTCAACGAATACTTGGCAGTTGAACAGACCGGACAAAGCCAAGTGTCCGGATATTAAGTATGTACAGGGTCAACTGTGCAGCAGTAATGTGTATAGCAAGGTCAGATGTACATTTGTAGTGTTAAGTATCATAATTACACAAAATTTGTCTCAGTTGTAATTACCTGACACGATAAGGCCTCCATAGTCAATAGGTGGAACGTTTGATACTCAGTTTCTGTACCCCTACGTTCACCTTTGGGGGTACCAAGTCACGAGTAAGTCTCAGGTCCTAAGTCCCAAGTCAAAACTGACAAGCCCCAAGTCCTAAGTCCTAAAGTTTGAGTTTCACGAACAAATACGCTCTAAACCAAAGGTATGCCATTTAACATTTTGAACAAAATCATCTCTCGCATCCCGCATACTCAGTAACATAGCATTAGTTCTTCATGGTTCTCTCCTGCAGCTTGATTGGATGCTGTTGGATTGGTTCAAACGATGTGGGTCTGGAGAACTCGGTGTCGACTTGAACAGTGTTCAAGGAAATGAAGGGAAATTAATTTATTAAATAACTAAATAATAATACTTTTTAATCTGTGAGTTCTGTGGAAGGTATCAAGAATTTTAAAGTGAAAAGCCTCTGTTGTTACACCCTGCCATTAAGGTCACGCTTTTCACTTTTTGTCAATATTTCCTGTTTTATTTTGATACTCACCCTTGTCTCTCGTTTCAGGTACTTTACTTCCTGCCCCTGTGTGTTTATCTCCTGTGTGATTACCTGCCCCACCCTGATTGTTTTCACCTGTCCCTCATTACCCCTCATCTCTTGTGTATTTAGTACTTGCGCTGCCCTTTGTCTGTTGCCAGTTCATTTTCAGTTGTTTGAGTGTGTTTTTTAGTCACTTCGCTGGTGTTTTTTTTTTTTTTATTTTGTTCAGCCGAGTCTAAAGTCATCAAATTTGTGACCGGAGTCTGATTCAAATCCAAGCCGAGGCCACACCTCTGCCTGCTCTTAAAAAATATTATGTCC
This sequence comes from Epinephelus fuscoguttatus, assembly GCF_011397635.1. NCBI lineage: Eukaryota > Metazoa > Chordata > Actinopteri > Perciformes > Serranidae > Epinephelus > Epinephelus fuscoguttatus. Next base: position 10,734,826 of record NC_064760.1, on the reverse strand, counting down.
TTACTACCTCTGGTATCAACTGCCCTTTTTAGTGAGTGTTACAGTAGAGTAGTATTCCAGATCGCCAGCAGGAGTGAAGGAAGTGAAACTGTAGCTCCAAGACAAAACATTTTCCAGTACCACAGACAATCATGTATTACAGAGGGACTGGCTCGAATAAGAGGTCATTTCACTCTTATTTTATTAAATGGAGTAGCTGCAGATCCTGTGTGCAGACCGCTAAACACAAACACACACACAGTTGGCAAAATCATTCCAGTTGGTCATAAGACCGAATACCTAATGTGCATTTTCATTCCATTTGGGCTGTAGAAATGGATACCCTCCCATGGGGATCCGAGTGTAGGCATGCCGTGCCGGAGCGTATCCAGTCTGCACCGAAAACCTATTTGTGCTTTGGGAAAAGCCACACATTCTCAAAATAGTATGTGTGATTGGGTTACCGTCTCTGTATGCCACTGGCATAGTGTCGTATATCACATCTCACCATGTGCTAGGTGACATAATCCAGCCTGCACGGGACGCTGCTATGCCGATGATTACTGGGACAGGTGTGTTTTTTATCCCACCCCACCCCCCCTCACTAAAATGCATTAGAGCTGGGATATTTCACGTCTCCATTTAATAGCGCCTGCTTCTTTTCTCGCTCCCCTCCGCTGGCATGTAAAGAAGATACAGTGGTGGTTTGATTTCCATAGGCATGTTTGACTTATGGGTTAGTATTGTAAGTATTTTAGGTGATGGAAACTGAAAGCAAGAAAAATGACTCCACATATACTTTGGTGGGATGAATATTTGAGTGATGATACACCGCTGGGATGTACCACATGCCATATGAGCTTTACACATGCAGGGAAAAAGGCGATTCTGTTACATTTACTTTGCATGCATGAGCTCTAGCACGCCAACAAGCCCAGTGTCCCAGTGGTATCCTGAACCTTAAGTACACAGGGCTGTGTTGCAGAAAATGCACAACTAACAGGGAACTTACTTTAGTGTTGAGTCTACTACTAATAGATTAAGCAAAGAAAATCTGAGGGTCGAAAGGTTATTGTTTGTTAAAGTAGCCCAGTCCTTCGAGCCCTTTCATTTTCAGAGCTGGTGCACAATTTGATTTAAAACCTAAACTAAATGCCAAATCAGTGCTGACTTTAAGAATACAAAATACAGTAAACTCACTGTGGATAATCAAGACTTTATTGGTATAGATATAATGCACAGTAGCTGAAATGTCATCAGCTGGCAATATGAGCACACTGATGAGATTATAAGTTGCTATTATTGATATTTACTAGAAATGTATCCTATAGCAACCTGTCAACGATCAAATCACACATAAGGTGTGTAATTGCACACTTTATATGTAATTTGAAGTCCAAGATAATATTTGGCAATGTGTGCGATGAGAAATAGGTCAACATTTGACGTGTCAAGCAAATACTGTACTACCATGTGATTCCTTACTGTGTTAAGATCTGATTGAGCACAAATCTGAGCAGAGGTACTCTGAAAGTCCAGTAACTGCATAGCTATAGGTATAAACCCCTTTACACCTTGAATCAAAGTGTGTTTCGGGTAATCAGATTGCACTCAAATACTACTTAACCACATAAAAGTACAGGTGTAAATGCACCCAAGATGCATTGAAGATGGATTGTGATCCCATTGGCCAAACCACTTTCAATCCATATACAACAGTTACCCAGGCTGAAAAATGCAATCTATTTTAAACCAGTGAGGCAGCAGCTCTTTCTCACCTGGTGTTGAAGTAGTCTCTCTTTCATCTGATGCTAGCGCTACTGTGGTGTCTTACTCATCTATCTTCCTGTCGATAATTCTCTTTACAACCAGGTAGGCATGTTTCATCCATGTGGACCTTGCTGTGTCTTCTAAATCTTCCCCACTGGCTCTAACGTATATAACAATGAAAAAAACTAAGAACCAGCAAAGTTTTTTTTTTTAAATATTTATTTTATTTTTACACTAATATTAGCTCTGAAAATATAGACAAAAGCATTTTTTTATTCTCATTATAATAGTCAACGTATCCTCATGAAACGGTTTATATGATATCTAACAAATTAGTGCCCCACAAATGACATTGTGTAGGTAGACTCACAAGTCAGTCTTTAGACGCTTTGCTTAACTAAAGACTGATGACTTTCTCCCTGATTTTGTGTTTAGATGGGTGGATACAATTTCAGAGTTTAAAAAAACTCCCTATGTTGCAGAACCAATAGTAAATCTGCAGGGCGGTCCGTCGGTGGCTCGCTGAACTCTTGTGCTTGTAAACATAATCCCACTAGAAACACGTGTAGCGGTACAAAATGGCTCAGCCGCACTCGCAGAAAACGCCGTCAAAGTTAGTGGATGTTTGTCGCATTTGCGGCGCCACATTCTCGCCAACTAAAAGAAACAAACATAATCTTTTACAAGGCCATGACTCATCCGTCCGGCCGGACTATAGAAGGAATCGTTAAACACACTTTTGAAAGGAGTGTCCCCAGACTATCAGAAGGCGGAGATCTCTGATTGTCTGGTGGCGAGACTATTATGTAGGTAACATAAAGTTGGATACTTGATGTAAAGATACGTACTTAAAGTAAAGTTACTTAGGTCAGGTTTAGTCAAAGAAACATGGTGATGAGGTACCTTAAAATAACTCACTTGGTCTCACACATTTCCAAACACCAATCTCCTGGGAGAAAGTTGTCTGTTTGCAACCCATCCACCACCCCAACCTGGATGCATGATCGCAGCTGTATGAACATTGCATTAGAACAGCCTGTAGTAGTTATTGACAGGATTTGGATTGCAGGGGATGCTAGAGTATACATAACTGGCCAACATCAAGAGAAGTCCAAGTGTCTGCATTTGGTCCTGCGAAAATATGCCAGAAAAACTTGGCGATTCATATCACTACCGAGCAATTTATGAAGCAATGGCTGCAAATGGTGGAGATGTTCTTGAGCAGCTTCACTGACTCAACATTAAATATCATATTGATCTCGAGATTCTGTTTCTCACCTTAAAGCCCTTCATAACCCAGTCCCTTTGTATCTTTCAGAACTCCTTCACATCTACACACCCTCTCAGATTCCTCCACAAACATTCAACTCACTTCACTGCTGCCTGCTCGACTACCATGGCGTGTAGAGCCTTCAGCTGTTCTGCACCCCTGGCTTTAGATCTCTCTCCCACAGGACATTGGCAATATTGACTCTCTCTGCACCTTCAAATCCCATCTGAAAACATACCTTTACAAACTTGCATGTTGGGTCTGATCCTGACTCTATGGTTACACCCACACTGGGTTTTTGTACTGATGATGATTTCATTACATTTCCTTCGTAATCATGAGCCACTTGTTTGTGTATATCCCACATATTTAGGAAGCCTGCAATCACATGGTAGTAAAGAAGGAAGTGGCCCCTTAAGGAGGCAGGTTGGTGGAGTGGATGGGACACAAAACATCAGGTTTTCCCCGAGGACTTTTGCACAGGAGATTGGTGTGCAAAACTGTATGTTGTCCTTGTGTCCTGGCTTCATGCATTAAATGTACCCTAATGCATTCTGTAAGTACAGCACAATAATGTTTTAAAGTCAATAAAAAGCTGTCACTGCAATTACATCTTCATTTTGTTCTCTTTTCAACTGCTCAAACAAGAAAGGCGTATCATATCTGCACTGAGGTGTCCAATGCGTTCTACACTGTATGAGGTTCTCAAGCATCAGAGACTCTTATTGCTGCTTTCTAAAATTAGCATCATTAATGATGGTGCTTGATAACCGTGAAATGTCTCTGCTGCATCGGATGAATCTAGTAGCTCGGTTTCACACATGAGGAAGCCTTCGTATCATAATGAAGAGGAAGGGAGACAAAGTAAAGTGAGACCAGTTGAGTTTGTGTGTGCTACAGTGATGGGTTTGCACACTATGACCTTTGAGACAGTGAACTTTCTGCTGACAAGCAGTGTGGCTACATTGTCTACAATGATTCTGTGGAATTATCCAATGAGCGAATGAATGTCTGGGACATTTTATTTCTTTAATTATTAACCTGCTCAGTTATTGGAGGAGTCATTCAGGAACTAATGGCGTATTACAAGTTAAAAAGGTAGCTATTTTTCACAAACAGGAACAGAATGGAGCACAAATAGTGACTAATATGTGCACAGTAACCTAATGGTTGGTTGTTGGTTACGTTTCATTTACCCCATGATAAAGAGCTTATCGGGCATGATTCATTAAGAAAGTAGCCATTAGACACTGGTTCATTAACACAGCAGTATTGAGAACAGACCATAGTGCTTGCAGAAACTCTACCTCCTTTTAAAGTGTTACCATGAAACTGTTACTCTGTCACAAAAGACGCAGGTGTGGGATTCTTCAGCACTTGATCTGGGTCAAGCTCCCTGTCAGTCAGCTGCAAGGTGATGCCCAAGAAGCCCGCTGAATTAAAGAGTAGAGTCATCACAGGACACTTTGAAATGCCTTTCTGATAGGAGGTGATGACATCTGCCAAGTTATGCAGACATGCCCTCCAGAGAAGATAACCCAAGGTCAACTCATCCCGCTGCCAAGATTTTTTAGTCCAGTGGAATTCCAGTTGCCATAAGACAACCAATCCTCACAGGACAACTGAGGTCTGTATGAAAACAGTGCGGCACTGGCCAAGTTTCAAACCCTCACAGCTTTAAGTTGATCCAAATGCTTTATCAATGGAAGCCTCTGTTTTAGAGGGAATCGGTTTTGTAACAACAAGAATGATAATCATTCTTGCCAGCTTTTACAGTAGATCAAACAATCTTTCAGAGCTCCTCTTTTTTTCCCCAGAGTTTTTATATTACATAGCTTAAGGAAAAATACATTTGCTTGACTTGACATGCTCAGATTTCAATGCAAAATGCACATAAATTACTGTTATGTTCCTCAAATCCTGATGTAAAGGTTCAGTATGTGGGATAACTTTCAGAGAATCCTAATGACACAGTGGCTGTGAGGGGGCTGTTTCCACCAACGTGTTCTGTCTTTGAGGCTGGCATATTTTTGTAATACTTTGCAATTAGGCACTGCGTGTGAATTTTGCACTGAGCACTGCCAGTTGGCCGTTTTTTTGTTTGTTTGTTTTTTTCTGAGCACCGAAAGTGGATGTTGTGCTCGTCAGGGTCACTTCAGCTATTCAACCGCAGTGGAAGAGAGGCAAATACATGTACATCTTACATGTGCAGGTGCTGAACAACAACAAAAAAAGAGAAGAGGAATCTATTAATATACTGTATATATATATATATATATATATATATGTTATGTTTCCTCTCATGCACCCACACAGACCGTCCAAAGCAAGTACTCTTCCTTGTGCCGACATGTTTACTCCTGCAAATATTCCATATCAGAACAACCAGACGTGACCAGCTGAAAAAAGTAGCGCCTTCAAAGTACTCAAACACTCCCAGCAGGGTGTTTGCTAAGGAGTGCCCAGGCATTTTTACCTGGAAAAAATGCTTCAGTGGACACGGGGCCTAAATGGACTGCAGTCGGCATCGTGTTGCTGAGCACCTGGGCATCAGCCAAACAGTGATGTGACACACATGACAATGAACGTGATTGACAGATGGCAGGTGACGGTGGACAACTGTGGCTTAGAGGTAGAGCGGGTTGTCCATTAATCAGAAGAACTGTGGTTTGATCCATGGCTCCTCCAGTCACCATGTGGAAGTATCCTTGGGCAAGATACTGAACCCCAAATTTCTCCTGATGGTTGCTCCATTGGTGTGTGAGTGTGTGTGAATGGTTACTGAGTAGCAGGTGGCACCTTGTATGGTAGCCTCGGCCACCAGTGTGTGACTGTGTGTGAATGGGTGAATGACTAGAGAAGTGCTTTGCAAGTGCAGACCATTTACAGGAATCATGTTGATAGACTGCTGGGAATTAAATTACAGTCATATTAAGAATACTATCAGTAATCTTCCTGTTTCTTATTTAACCCATAGGGCGCTAACTGAAAATGTGTCCTTGTGCCACCACTGAAAAATAGGAGAAACACAGCATGTGGACACTTTGCTGTGGTGGACACCAGTTGTTGGCTGACATTAGCGGACTCCATTTCTAAACTAACGTAAGCTAGTGTGGCTGGGGAACTGCCCATTGGTTCGACAGCCCATTGGTTCGACATCCCATTGTTCCGACCATATTAAACTCATTGTTCCGAAGTCTGTTCCGGTCAGTCGGACTAATGGGCTGTCGAACCAATGGGCTGTCAAACCAATGACATGGACCCGTGTGGCTGTTGGCACGATAGAGGAGCTGAAGAGAGGCATCGCCCTTTCAGTCCTTTAGAAATCACGCAGGCTGATAAGCAACTGAGAAAGTCAGAGAAGGTTTCCAGATTTTAAACTATGTTACAATCTGTTCACCCATTAGCAGTAAAAATCAATGAATACATGTAAATCATTACATATATAACCTTTTTTGAAGACTAATTAAGGCCAAACACAACCATGGGAATGTGATAGGTTACGCTGAATGTTTTTGAGGGATACGTTGACTGGGTTAAGTTTTTGAGTAGAAGCATTCCTGATCTGTTCTGAGTTAAGTTTCACGACCTTTAGAGCTGCTAAAAAAGTAAGCACACTCCTTTGTAGACGTGTTGTTGACCTCCAGCACCATGTCAGAGAGGGCAGTAAAACAGTAGGTCAGGAGAACAATCGGCCCAGTCAAAAAAACTAAGGGCGCTGAGGAAACAATGCTAACTCGCAGTGAATGACAGGTATTTGCTCTGACAAGTAATCTTGACTTCAGGCAGATATACTCCAACCTTCATGTTTAGACTGCACCAGGCAGACTCTTCCCTCTGCCTGTCAGAATCAATGTTAGCTTTGGGACTATTTACAGTAACGTGTTTAGAAGTCTAAATTTATAAACTGTACATTTTTCTGCTCTGGGAGTCTCAGAGGCATGCACTTGACTTAAAATTGCTCATTTTCTTTTTGCCTTGTTTTATTCAGCCTGCTTCATGTGGAGCTGCTTTGCTCGGTGCCAGCTGGTCAGACCAGCTACTTGAGTCATTGTGCAGAAACAGCTGATAACATTCACCGAGTCCTTCCGCTAAGCAAGCTAAATTGCTTTTCGATCCAAGTAATTTCATCCAATAGATAAGGAAAGGAAACATGATAGAAATGTTATCTGTATTTATGTTGCTTGTGGAGAAAGTGGTAATATCAAATCTTTACAACTGTCAATGAAATGGTGGCTTTCAGCATGTGCAATGAAACCTTGACAAAGCCAAAGATTTGAAACGATATTGCCAAGCTGATGGTGTGACCCGCTGACAGTCCTTATCTGCAAACTGGTAATATTTCAGAAAGTGGGTTTCCTTTTGTAGGGCAGCCGACATTGGCAGGACAATGAGACCACTCCAGAGCTGAACTGATAAGAAACTGAAAGAGGAGAAACTTTGTGCTGCATCAAAGATAGTATTTAAAGACACTATTTATCCAATGTTTGCTAAGCATGACTGTGTTTCCTCACCAACACCCTGATTTCTATTCAGACTGTTTCAGACACACCTGGGAGCTGCAAATACACCCAATGAACTTCTGATACTGGCCAACCAGTAGCTTGGGGTTAAGTACCTTGCTTAAGGACACTCCGATAGTAGCTAATAATGAGATAAGGGTGTGCTTCATAGTATAAACTGCATTTACCCCAAATAAAGTTTAGTCACCAGCAGTTGGCTTTAGTTGGACATTGTGTTGCTAGTAGCAGCCACTACTGATACAGTTCTACAAAGGTTTAACTGAGGCTGGGTCTGACATGCCATACTAACTTCAGTACTCTAAGGCCCTGATGACACAGAACGTGTTTTAGCAGCTTGTTTTTAATGAGAATGAAGCGTTTTATGCGTAATGAAACCTCATATTTCTGCACTCTAGGCACCTGGCTTTTTTTTCAGAGCACTCTGCACTCCTGGAGTAGAAAAACTTCAATTCAGAGTGGCAAAACACCCCACATCATCTCTTTTTTCGTCATCTTTTTTCCCATTGTCCAGTCTGATGATTTGAGAGGCGGGCCTTCTGTGGTGGTCAGGACAACAAGTTTACAGTTGGTAAACAATGGAGGAGAAACTGGTGGTAGCGGTTGCTGGATACCCAGAGCTATATGGACCAATGATAGACAGCAGGTTGTCAAACTGCCCCCTCAGTCATCCTAAAATATGCCTGGAAACAGCCATCATGGAGGCAAAGCTCATGGACCAACTGGTGGCTCCCCATGATCACCATCTTTTTTAAGGTCTCATGTACCCACACAGATCTCTGTTTCCCTGTGCCCAGCAAACTATTTACTGACAACCTCTCACCCTCAACCAGAGCTACAACAAGTACCCTCCGCCTCAACATTTGAGGAGCTAGATACTTATCACTGGGGAAAAAAGGTACATGGGAAGGTTAGTGTAAGGACGTGATGGCGTGGTTGCCTGGCAACAATAAAAAGGTGTTTTGTTTTTTTTTTCTTTTACTAGTGGCATTCAACAAATAAAAAAAAGGCAGTGCAGTGTGCCTTACTTTGCAACCTGCAAAATGCTTTCTGTGTGATTGGGGCCTAAAACAATACCTCTATATGGTATTTTTTTGTAGGTCTGAAACTTTAATATATAACCAATAGTACATGGATTTGCAAACATCCTGCTCAGATTTTACAGACATATTACATAGACTATGCCATAGATGACAACTGTCTTGGTGGACAGCGACCAAGACAGTTCCGGAACGTCAGTGTCGCTTCAGTTTAGGTGTAACCCCATGTCTTGAGCACAAGTGTATCGGATGTGTTTTTCACTTGCACGTCTCGTGCAACAGATAAACTCTCATTTTCTCATTTCAGCTGTTTCCAATGGCTCCTGGAACCTCTGCAGGCTTGTGTGTCAGCTGCACCTCACGGCTGCATCAGCTGAAGCATTTTTTTGATTTGAAGTCTATTTTATTGACAATGTGCAGCTGAAGCCCAACAAATAAATATATTTATCTATAGTTTGCAACCTAAGCAGGGCTGTGCTGCACTCTCTTTTCCTTCAATTTTACCCAGCAGCTCGGAGGCAAGACATGGAAACTTCTTGGGTACTGAGGTGCTGCAGTGTCTATTCATGGGCAAACTGTAACCTTCACTGTACATTTACTGCCACTACTATACACTGCACAGAAATGTTGGCTTCAGTTTATTTTGAAAAAGACTGTATGCATCTAATGAGCAGAAACTGTCAAAGTCCCGCAAAAAGAAGAGTATTTTGAAAAGACACAATGCATGTGACAAGCGGTCAGCATAGACGCAGGAGGATACCTATCGTGTCATATGTAGATATGAAAGTCCACTGACAAATCCACTCATCTACTTTTAAGAGACCAAACCTTTGACTTCTTTAGATCATCACTAGTCAACTGACTGTAAGCTGCTGTAAGAAAACTTTACTAGCACTAACGCAGCCGGACACAGACAGCTTTGGCGTCTGTGGAGAACATTTCTTCTCCAGTAGACCTGTGACCTAGATCGCTTGAAAACTCCCTTGGCTGCTTGAGGAGGCGGGGGAGACGGTGCTCTCGCCGCCTGAAATGACAAACAGCAGGCAGGCGGTGGCATGCTTTGCTTGCCAAATACAGCACTCCACGTTCAAATAGTGCTGACAGGGAAAACATAGACACTGTTATCCAGGGTCCCCCTCTCTGGAGTGAGATGTTGAGGGGAAAAACTCCTCCGGCCAGTAGACATAGACCTGTCTGTTTTCAGTGGTGGGGGGTTTCTGCTGCCACCTTTGTGGAAAAATCACACAACTGCAGATTTGAGGATTTTCTTTTTCTTATCTTAACTGAATGTTTACATGAGAACTGATGCGTTTAGCACATTTCAGCCAGTTAATGTCCTTTGTTCAAGAGGTACAAAGCTTCACAGAGAAAACAAGAAATCATCTCAACCATCCTGACTCTTTTATATACGCAGTTTTCATCTGACAGTGGTGATATACTCAGTGTAATTGTTGCCCTCTTTGCTTCCGGCTGAGTTCACTAAACATTCGACCCGTCCGTTTCCTCTGATGGTTTTAATTCAGCCAAGCATACCGGCCGCTATTGCACTGCCCACTACAATGATAAACTGCAGAGTGCTGCATTCACTCATTCAAGCTTATCCATCATAGTACAGCCTCTTCTAACTAGAAACGGGCTTTCCCAGGGAAGCAGGCTCCGGAAACATCTGACCTGTATTAAAGAATGAATGGAGATTCCAAGACGGACTAGTTTTGTTGCACTGGTTTAAGAGGCGTATCGTAATTTCAAATTAAAACACAGAGTTAAGCACTATGGAAACCACTTAAAATAACATAGTGGAAACTGGAATGCCAGCTGGCCACATTTGAAGCTGCCAGTAGGAGAGACTTACACCTACAGTATATAAATCACAATGTTCGGTTTAGTCAGGACAGATTTGGTTACAATTGGCTGAGAACATTTTCATTTTTCTTAACTTTACATGCATATATGATTTTAGGCACCATAATGGTGTCCGTCTTTGTATGTAAGAAAAGATTTGTTTCAGACATTAGAGCTAAAAGTGTCAGAAACATGACTAAATTAATAACAGGTTTATGTTACACTCTTAGAAATAAAGGTGCAAACCAGAACCACATAGGGTCTCTTTGGATTGTCGCCATAGGAGAAACCTTTTTGGTTACTGGTAGAACCTTTGCATGAAGGATCTACCTGAAACCCTTTCAGAAGGGTTCTTCCTATAAGCCCAGGTCAGACCAATGATTCAGACGGAGACAAAACCGTTTCAGAACATTGCAAAGAAAAGCTGCAGCTGTGTGAACTGGCCGGTCTGAGCTCGGCTGATGGTTTTAGAACGTAAGGGACGTCACCTGTTTCTACAGCCAACTGGCTTGTAGTAAAGTCTGCTGGTCAAGTCAAAATGACCGCAGATGACGTGTTTGCTTACTGCGGCAGGTGCTCCGTCTCTGATAAGCCCTCTGTTTCTGTCCTCACGGCGTGCCGGTGTTGGATGGTGCTTGCTTTATGTGCTAATGCAGCACATTGGGTAGTAACAAGAACCCACTGCCCAGAACCTTTTTATATTACAAGGGTTTCACCTAAACAGATTAGACTGGGCCCAGGGGAACCACGCACATCAGCCTCTGGCTTCATGAGGCTTCTGTAAGGCCGGGGCTCATGTGGTCTAGTACAACACTCATAGTTCACAATCATGTTTTTAGGGGGTGGAGATTTCGTGAAATCTGTACCACTACAGCCTTAAATATTGTATTGGTGCAGTAGGAATGCCAGGTAATGGGTACCTCTAAAAAAAAAACCCAACAATAACAACAACAACAGAATTTTGGCAGACCAGGTGTTATTATATAACATAAAATGATGGTAAATATGTCAACCATGTTTTGCTATAGTAGAACATGAGTAAAATGACTTGATTAATTGATTGATTGACTGCTATTTATTTTGAATATGTAAAACAAACAAAACAAAAAGATAAAAAACCAACCAAAAATTACAATTGGAAAAAAAATGAATGACAAAACAAACTCGAAAAGATTCTAACAAAAAACTCTAAAAGAGTCTAACAAAAAAACAAAATTAAATCTTATATCTTTGAAAAATGGAGTCGGAAAAGGTATAAACCATGGATTGATTAAGAGGATTCCAGATGCATTTACATTTAAAAAAAAAAATACCATTTCAAACGTGAGTAAATATTTGAATATTTGAGGTAGATCTTTTAAAACTAATGCTTTCAACAATTCTTGAAGAAGTCTGTCTCCCAAAAGGGTTCTTTGGATGAAAATGATTCTTACAAAGAACCCTAGAAGAAAAAAAAGGGGTCTTCAGGAAGCAAATGGTTCTGGGAAGAACCTCAGCTGTTCACAAGAAACCCTTTTAGATCCCGTATTTGGTGTATGGCCATGAGAATTTCTGATTCTTTCAAATTTGTTTCTTTTTTTAATCAGTTAGGTGTGAAAGATGGCTGTAAATAGAATAATACCTGCAAGCTTCAAGTGCCATTTCCAAACCAAGGGGAAGAAATTCAAAATGCTCTGTCATTGCAATAATTACTGACAGCGTCGAAAATTGACCCAAAATCCAAAACTAAATTAATTTAAGCAGCTGAATTATCAGAATCATTATCAGGTTTCTAAAGCAGAGTAATAAGCTTCAGCTTAATGGTACACCCAACAGAATTTTAAGCACTGTAATTAGATGGTCCTCACCAAAATGCATCTTGGGAGCTGTAGTTGACTTCTCCCCTTAAGTTTTTATATACAGAATGCTTGTACCTTTGACATTTGATGAAAGGACGACATAGTAATGTACTTGCTAATCATCATCGTTCAAACAGGAGAGTTTATGCCTACGCAAGCCTTAGAAGTGCTTCAGCTGCCAGTCACAGCATTGTCTACGTAAAAAAAAATGAATGGGACTTTTACTAGTGGGACCCTGAGTAACCAAAATAAGTCCTCCTACTTCCCTCCTTTTTAAGTGTGCTATTAACAACTGTTCTCAGCCACCTATGAATGAATGAATGAATGAATGAATGAATGAATGAATGGGTGATGTACACCTCACACTACACCTGAAAGGCCACCCACTCTCTTTCCTGTTTTTAAGTCCCCTCTATAAACTGCGTGTTTTTCTGCATCATAATCTAATGAATGCACAAAGCACCTCTGTACCTTCAACTTCCATGTATGTGTATACAGAAAGCTGCACATGCTCCCCATGGGCCTGTGACCCTTATGACCCCAGTCCGCCCCCTAATCTCATAATCTTTAGCGGAACAGCAGCCTCTGTGATCATTGGCAGGTCTAGCGCGTTGCATACCTTCCTCCAGTGGTGCTCAGGGGGATATGTGGGAATATCTGCAGGTAATCCACATCTCCTACTAATATCGTAGCTGGATTTTTCTAATAACACACAGGCCTTTGCTTATGGGTGGGCTAGGTGGGCTCGGTGGCCGTCTACAGGAAAGTGCAGCCAGACCACTTAACTAAGAGATATGATATGAAGAGGCGGCCCCCGAGATGACCTGCATGATTGGAGAAGCTGAGATGCATCTGCTGGATGCGCAGTGTTACACAACTGTCGGCTCTGCCAGCAAATCACAGCCTAATGGAAGAAGGCATTGTAAACACTGTGGCATGAGCAGAAGCCATCTCAGTGTAATGAAACAAGCTTATATAGGCCGTTAGTTAATAAGCCTGAAGACAAGGTGCAGCCACAGCTTTATTGTGATATGCCTGAGTCCATTTACTTAGACGGGAGAACAACACTGATTGAACCTTCTCTAAAAATGCCACCCTATTAAATACAGACTATAAATGCTGTAACAAATCACAACTCTATCTCCCAAGAAATACATTTATATACCATTAATCTGCGTTTACAAATGCCTCCTGGAAGAAACATAATGCTGTCTGTGGATCAGGTCCTGCATCATGTGTTGCTAGGCAACTAAAACACTCTCTTAAGACACAGACTGTGGATTTGGTTAAATATTGAAAAAGTCAAAACACTTGGCTTTTTAAATACTGAACCCAGCCTAAAACCTAATCTATGTGTCATTATGAGGCGGGTCCATTCACATTTCTTTCTGTGTATTTCAAATGTCAACTCCCCTGTGCCTTTTTATCGTCGCCAGGCAACCACACCATCACCTCCTCACCTGAACCTTCCCGTGTAATCAATCTACCATTTATTATTATTCTTATTTACTATTTATTTCACTGTAATTAGTAATAATTAGTATGTAGTTCCTAAAATGTTGAGGCAGAGGGTACTTGCTGTAGCTCTGGCTGAGGGTGAGAGGCTGTCAGCAAATAGTTTGTTGGGCACAGGGAAATGGAGATCTGTGTGGGTTCATGAGACCCCTAAAAAGAGGGTGGGTCACAAGGAGAACCACCACAATGATAGCTGTTTCTAGGCATATCTTAGGATGAGTTGGGGACAGTTTGACAACCTGCTGTCTATTGTGTTGTCTATGCTCTTTTCAAAGCCACCAGGCTCCGCGACAGAAACAGTAAAGTCGTATTTATACTTGTGCGTCACCTCTATGCAGAGCCTACGCCGTAGCCTACTCACATGGCCTACGCTGTTAGCATTTATACTTGTGCAGTGGTGTGTCTGTGTCACTCTGCAGTTACAGCTCCAAAACATTAGTAAGCAGTGGGTTTTCTGTGAAGTGCTGTAAAGTTAAGTTGATTCAAAACACAGTGATAACACACATTAAACACACATTAAACATGGCTTAATAGAGACAATTTCAAACACAAGAACACAAATCAGCTTCACTATAACTCGCAGCATTCACAGACAAACACTTGTCTTTATCTGGACACATTTTCTCCACAAGTACAACATGCTAACGCTATTAGCACAAGCTTATAGCATTTTACATTGTATAAATTAGCCTAGCAGCTAGCGGAGATTTCCTCTACTCCTATGAAGCCAGGGACAATGGCGACATTTAACAAAGGTAATGTTACATTATTCGGCTCCATTACAACTCACAAGGTTCACAGACAAACCATCTGTCTTATACTAAACACGTTTTCCAAACAAATATAACATGCTAACGTTATTAGCACAAGCCTATGGTGTTTTACATTGTATAAATTAGCCTAGTGACTAGCAGAGATTTCCTCTGCTCATATGAAGCCAGGATAAATCACACACAACATTTTAGATGCTATTTTGTGGAGGCTTTATTGTCTTCATAATTTATTGTGTCTTATCTGTGAAAGTCAATAAAAGCTTCATTTCCACTGAGGGAAAAGGTTTCAGCTTATAAAAAATAGACAGAAGGTCTGCGTCGCCACGATGTGTAGGCTAGTCACATTTCTGGGAAGGTGCACATCAGGATATGGAGTAGGCCTAGGTATGTCGTCAATTCAGTGAAGAAGTATAAATCAAAATATAATTTTACCTCACACCACAAGGGTGTTGCTGGTTTACCACTGACTCAGTTGTTTAGTTTGTCTGTTTGTGTAACTATCAGAAACAAATTAGTGGCGACCACAGCAGTATGTGGGTTTATACGTAGCAACGACAACTAGCAGAGACCTACATCAAGTCGAGTGGGGAAAAATTTTAGAAGGACTTGGGAAAATAGCATTTTGAGGCTAAAACAAACATTGAATGCATCAGGAACACTGCTGAAAAGCTACATAATGACATAAAAACCAAAAATCAGTGGAGCCACCCTTTAAGTTTCTTGCAAAACACATTTGCCAATGCAAAGTAGCTGTATGTAGATATATTTTCGTAGGAAGCAGTGCTGTGACTGCATTAGCCTGTAACCATTCGCTATGAAAAATGAGCCTGATATTCTAAAATGCAAAAAACATCATCTGTAAAACAATTATAAGGGAGGGAAAAGGATAACTTGCGAACACAACCAGAGACTGTGGTGGTGTCTGGGGTGGACGGGTACATGCCTCTGCTTTAAACCCTCATTTCTGAAACCATACAAAGCATTTTTGTACTGCGACTGCAGATGTCATTTCTAGCAATGTTTTTTCTTAATACCCATGAAACCTTATAGCCATTTGGCAAACACATGAAAATGACATGTGCAATACATGTTATTGTAATACAACCTTCGGCGGTGGAGGAAGGAAATGTTCACATTATTTATGACCACAACACACAAAATTTACATTTCAGAGTTCATGCCCATTCTGTTAGCGTTTCTGAGACCTTTGTCCAAATCATTTATTGTGACAGATGGTTACTTCACACAGCACTGACCCTCAATGGGAGACAGCCCCCTCTGATATCTTATGGAGTCATCAGCCGCCGCTTGCCAAGTTTAATACGACTGGGGACCATAACTCTCTCGGCAACTACTACTAAACATGCCAGGCAGGTCTGGCTCCCTCCCCTCCCTCAGATCGATATCAAATTGTCTCGCAGAGCATCAGCAATCAAGCGCGCCAGAACGGTGAGCGCTCAGACACTCCAGTCAAAGGTTACAGACGGCCTGGCCAGCTCTACCCTCAGCCAATGTGTGACCACTGTTTCAAAGAGTTCTTTGACAGTTTAACATCTTTCCACCCGACACTCCCCCCTGCCCCTCCTCATCCACCTCCTTCACCCCCACCTCCCCTCCCTCCCCTCTCTCCTCACTGTTGTTTTCCTTTCTCAGCCAGTCCTGATTAAACCTGGAGATCCCGGCGGGAGGCTCTGATTTCCCAGCCCTGACTGTTACTGTAGTGAAGTCAGCGCTGCATGTCCTCACACAAGGCCAGTCAAAGCCATTGGCTTTAGAGGGCTGAGTAATGAATGAAGTCTGACCAGTGCAACATCTGCAGGGTGCAGGCATGCTGTTACTTTGAACTGGACCCTGTGAGGTCCTGTTGTGTCTTTGTGTTCTTGTGTAAATCTCTGTTGATATGCCAGTCTGATACAAAAGTTTGACTATTGATTGCACTTGTTTTATCTCATGCTTTACAAGAAGAACTTTTTAGATTCCAAATTTTGGAAAATCCTCCTAAAGCTTAGCGTCCTTTGTCTTTCTTAAATTAATCAGGAGGACCCATCCAATGCACTTAACTTCTGAAATGAAGTTGTAGGACATCTTGTCCAAAATGAAGTTATAATCAGTATACTGACATGAACTGAAGTTTTCTGATAGTCTTTTGTATGCAAGATGCAGGGGGGTAGATTTTGTTACAACATTTGGGGGAGCACATATGAAAAGGGGGGGGTTTATGAGCATCGAAAACGGAATTTTATGCACCAATTTGTGCCCTTTCTGCATTAACATATGGTGTAAATGTCTTTAATTTTGTAATGCCCTCTGCTACTTTAATTTTTATTCTTGGAGTGAACAAATGCACGTTGTAAATACTGAGGGGTACGTGTCTCCTGCATCCCCCCAGAAATCTACACCTATGATTGCATGGGTCAGTCTGATGAATTCAAGAGTTTTAAACACAAAAAACAAGTGCCTGGAGGAGGATAGCAACCAAAAAGTTGTTCTTAACTTATCTACAAAGCATCTGAATTATACATTTAGGGTGTATTAACCGTTAGTAATGTATCTAAGTGAATGTGAGTGCAAAAGCAAAGACTGAGTGGACGAGAGGACTCTCTACATATCACAGTGCATCTTTGGAAAATCAAAATCTATTGTTTATGATGGCCATGGGCTCCCCACTACACACGCTCGCGCCCACACACGCGCGCCAGCACACGCTACAACAACAAAGAAGGACAAACTGCCCATGATGGCATGAAATAGGCCTATCACCGGAGGGAAATTATTGTACTTGATGCAACTCAAAGCAGATACAGCATCAACTTTAACATTAAACATGGGCAGAACTGGATCTGTGAATTTGATAGTGCAGCTCAGTGCAGCTCTGGGGGTGAGCAAATTACATCGCCCGGAGCTACTGCTGCATGAATGGAGCCTTTTTTATGATCACAGGGAAAACTTCCCCCGGGGGACCTGGAATTTCGGAGGGTTTTCCCCCTTAAACATACACGGGTACACTTTAAAGGTAAAAGGTAATTTTGCACTTCCTATCCTGGATAATGCTGTTTAAACTGAATGAAACGCTCTCATTCATTGCAGTTTAAACTCAAGCAAGATGTGCATTTTTAAAAGAATGGCTCCGAGCCCAGTGAGAATAAGCATGTCGTTATATGTGCGTGAGAAATACTGAAGTTTATGTTCAATTAAATAACTTTTTCTGAATGTTACAAATAGCGATGGAAACTCACCGTTTTGCTCCTTCACGCTTGGAGGGTTAAGTTTGCTGACATGACTTGATTCAGCTTCCGAGCCATATTGTTGGAGAAGCGATGCAAGAAGGAATATTAATGGAAGGATCATTTGGATGAGTGGTGGTTGGCGATCACAAAGCGCTGTAGACGGGATGGTTTGTATCACCACACACATGCGTCGTTTACAGGACACCAGTGCTGCTTTGGACACATTTGGAGAGGATACAGGCAGAGTAGAATCCACATAATCTTAATCATCAGTCCTTCTGGAAAAAAAAGTGAAATTTATATCTCCCTAAAGCAAGACAAATCCTCCTCCAAAGCTTGCAGACCTCGCCGCTTCTGCGTAATGCAAGTGCGCACCTGTTGGTTCTGAGGAAAGTTGGAGTTGGACAAAGCTTTAAGTTATTATAATCCTGGAGTTAGCTGTAAAAGTGTCCGTGTGCAGGCATATCATCTATGGTACGAGATCGTTAAGAAAGCGCAGATGCATTTTAGTTAAAGCGCGCGTCCACGGTGCGTTCTTGACTCCGTCTGAATAAATCCCCGCTGATCTTTACGCATTACAGCAAAAGCTCACACAAGGAGACAGCGAGAGAGCCCAGCAACCTGATACAGTCTGTACCCAGAGACCATTCCCAACACCGAGACGAGTTCTGTTGTCTGGCGAGGTCTTGACTCATAACTTGGTGGAGACTGAGATAAAATATCGCCGCGCGGCCGGGGTTGGGTTTTTTGGAGACTGCCAACTGACGGCACAACAGGTGCTATACATAAAGTACAACTTCCCAGCCGAGGAAACTCCCCGGCATGTTAACTATTCCGTTGCTGCCTGCGCCAATGAGGTGTTTCACCCACTTTCAGCAACAAATTGTCAGATGCGGTTCCACATGTTGCAAACAGCTTCACGTTTCCAGTAATTTCCAGGAAAAGTGTCAGCGTTTCCAGATAATGATGAGTAAAGCAGTTCTGCACAGTGTGTTATGAGGAGGAGAGCACTGATACAAAGTAAATCTTAAAATAACTGTGCAGACAGTTTCCTCCGCAATAGAAGAAAAACACTTTTAACACTCAAGATTAAATCAATGTGGATGAACATTTTTGGAGCTCAGTACAAAAACTTGAACAGCCTTTTTTCCAGAATAACCTGACCACAACTGCTGAAACCAGTGAAATTAGAAACAAAATTCAGCACTGTGTCACAAAATGCTTCATAATATCGTTTTAAAGGGACAGTTCACCCCCAAATCAAAACCAGATATTTTTCCTCTTACTTATAGTGCTGTTTATCAGTCTACATTTTTTAATTCATTTTATTTTTTTGGTGTGAGTTGGCGATTGTTGGGGATATTGATCATAGGGATGTCTGCCTTCTCTGCAACACAATGGAACTAGATGGCACTCAGCTTGTGGTGCTCAAAGCACCAAATAAATCCATTTGAAAAACTGGACAGCAACGTCTCTTTCCAGTAATTGTCACCTGGTTACTCAAAAAAGTTACTCGGAACTATTTTGATTCTACCAAACTACCCCCGCCAACCGTATCACAGTGCAGAGACGCATGTATCTACTGCTAGCTCACCTAGCACCATGGATGAATTACTTAACGGGCCTACCAGGGGCCCAAAGCATTAGGGGACCTTCTGGCCTCAAATTAATACCAACTGAGCAGGAAGAGACTCAAAATGACCACAACGAGACGCTACAAGAGATGCAAAGGACTTGCAACAAGACACAAAATAATACAAAAACAGGCAAAACAACCACAAAGAGACACAAAATGACTACAAAAAATGAATAAAATTACTTCAATACGACACAAAATTACCTCAAGGAGACACAAAACCACCAAAAGATGCATAACTACAAAGAGATACAAAACCAGCCAAAAATCTTTGTGTCTTCCTCCTGTGTAGGAGAGGTGGTGGGGCCCTTTGCATATCTGTGCCCAGGGGCCCATTTCCTCACAGTCTGCCCATGCCTATAACCACTGAGCTACCTAAACGTACAGCTCAGTCGAGGGGGGCGCCATTAATGTTTACATCTCACGCTGTCATGAGCACCAGCCTCTCATCCATGAGTAGATGCACTCTGGTAGAAAGAAAATAGTTCCTACATGAAAATGTTCACAGCAAGGTCTGTGGATTATCTGGAATAATCAGGTCATGATTTCTGTAAAGATACATAGCTGCTGAGTTTTTTTAAATATATATTTTTGATACTTGGAGCACCACAAGTGTAGTGCCATCTAGTTCCATTATATTTGGGAGAAGGCAGACATCTCTACAGCTGATACCCCCAACACTCTGCACGTCACACCAAAACTGACAAAATTCAACCTATTATTTTAAATGACTTGAATCAGGTTTTTTTCTGGAGAGTTTCATCACATGTCAGTATAAACGAAAACTCTGTTGTGACAATTTGGTCTATCTGGGGAAAGATAAAAAATGCTACTGTGTGTATCACATTCACTCCCTCTGCATTCGTGTTCATAAACATCTTCTCCTTAGTTTTTCTGCTAGGCTACATCATTCTGGCCCCTGCAGCCTGCTTACATTTTTTGCCCAGTGCATCATGGTTCATCAAATTTGTAACATATACATGGTTAAACAATGAAGTCCACAGTCCATATCCACATCAGGAGCTTCATCATTCAAAAGGAAACTTTCCACAAGAAAATAAGCCTAAGTAAGCTCGTTGTAATGGAGTGATTGTTTAAAGCCTCGATTCATTTTCCCCATAGAGAGATGAAAGATGAATGTGTACCCACACAAGACTCCTCAACACACTGTTGTGCATCCTGCCTAAATGTTTCTGTGGAAGGAAATGTTTAAGAGCTTCTCAATTTGTCATATCAAAGCAGAGACACCGCTTGGAACAATACTCCCTCCTGTTCCCAATTTCCTTTCTGCCCGGCATACTGTTGTACCTCATCAACTGTGTTTCATGTGGTTCCTCCCATTTCTATTGTTGGCAAAATTCACCAGTGTATCCCCCCACTGTATGGTAAGTCTGCTGCAGCACAGACACAACAATCAAAGGAGAGACGGAGACATATTGAACCCATTGAGCCAGACTCATGATGCAATGCTGCAGCAATTTACCCCCAGTCTCACATAGCTCAGAAACTACCACCTCAAAGAGAGAGCAGAGCAGCCATCTCCCCAGCATCAAGGTATGAAGGAAGGTTTTGTGGTTTTAATCAGAGTTAATGGCTGGGAAAAGAAGGCATGGGGCAGTGATACAGTCATTTCATACGTGTGTTGCCCCCGTGGAGAGGGGCATATAGAGGTCTTCTTGTGCCTGCTGCAAGGGCCAAGGCCCTCTGTGTAAAGGAGAGTATCACATTCCAGCCCTGCAAGGGCCTGCAGCAGATGTCAGCACTTCACATTGTGGAATCCCTCTCTTGTTCGCACACACACACACACACACATACACGCACACACATACTCATACACACTCATTCACCCCTTGAGGTTTTGTCTGTAAAAGCTGGGTATTTTGTCTCGTTGTCCACATTTGATTGCCGCTTCCACGGTGGTCTTGTGAAGCGTGGAGCCTTTGATACAAAGAAATATAATAAACAGAGGAAATTAGAAACAAGGCAGACCTTTTGGGTCACAGCTAGCATACAGAGACATGCCAGCCAGGAGGGCTGTGTGTCCACCGAGCAGACTGGAGGTGGAAATGTATACAATGGAGAATTCACAGTCGTCGGCTCCCCCAGCTAAATCCCATTAGACTTGCTTGCCTTTTCGGGACACACACTGTCAAACAAACAAATGCCCTCTCCCGATCGGTCCGTGTTACACGACGCATCTGTCACAGTGTCTGCAAAACACCAGTTTTGTTCCAGGTGAAATGAAGTGAAACACAAGGGAGCCGACATGTTTGCGACATCCAGATCGCAGCTTATTATTGCAGCTTGAGGAAAAAGGCCTTTGAGATGACTTCATTTAAATGGTAAAAACCTCCTGTAGCAGCAGCAGGAGCTTTCGCTGTGTGGTCCTGAGAGGAGTCGTGGGAAATGTGCCAGCAGAGGAATTTAGAGGGAAATGACTCACATATTCTCGGAATTTAAAACAAAATTGAAGTCTTTTACATTCATTGTTATGCCTGATGAGTTCTTATCATTGAATCGCAAGGTTATGCTAATGTTTGCTCAGAGGGTGCTCTGTCCTTCACTGCGTGGACACACTTTTATATATCAGTGAGTCGTTAAGGTGTGGGGATATTGAAGTCTGATGCTTAGGTGCAGATTTTTAAGGGGGGACACAGAGAATATGTCCTTCTCAGTGCTGAGTACATGTGCTTTTGTCCTTCCTTTACAAACATGGAAGAGGCAGAGGACAAAATTAAAGAAATTTACACTATAAACTGATGCAGAGAAGGCACATATTGGTGCATAAAAACTCACCAAAATGTAGGAAATTAAATGTTTGATGCTCAAAATTTTATGGCAGAGGACCCATAAAGCCCCAGTTTCACATGTGTTTCCCCCAGTGTTGAAACAAACCTCGCTCTGATGCTTAACTTTGAGATGTGAAAAGTGTGGCATCCTGGTGATTAATTGCCCCTGGCTGCACTTGGCCTTGAAACCAGAGCCCCCTGGTGGTGCCCCTCAGGGCTACAGTCAGGACCCCTTGAACACTTGTTGATGCCTCTGCAGGCTCTGTGGAAAATGACTCAGTTTTAGACAACCTGTTTTTTACTCCAGTCTCTTCTCAGGAAATCATGTCATCATATGATTCAACTAACTTCTCGGGTAAGGCATTTACATGATGTCTTCTATTGTTCTACTGTCCATTTTCTAATCTGCTCATCCTGTTCAGCGTCCCCGGGGTACCTGGACCTTTCACTTTCGAGCATGTGTAATTTCCAGCTCTTAAAACACCCATCAATAAAAAAGAATGGGATGTTGTACAGTTGTTTTTCAGTGCCTGGATTGTAGCTGCCATTTATAGAAGAACAGTTGAGTATGACTCAGAAACCCCAAACAATAATCATGATGAGAACCTGCTGCTTCTGAAATAGGGCTGGACACTAAGAGCTTCCTCTGAATTTAGGAAAAAATAATCTGCAGTGTTTTAGATTTGGCTGCTGATAATCTGGATTTATTGTGTTGTTGTACTCAACTGTAGGTTGATTTATTTTGAAAGGAAATTTGACATTGGTTACATTGTTCCTGAGTGGCAGTCACAGCAGGACTGCAACCATGGAGTCAAGAGTGGGATGGACCAAATCTGCCGTGCGCCCCCCTCTCTGGGTACTCTAACATTTTTAGCATATTTGAAGATTATTGGGGGGGCAATATATATTATAGAGAGGACTAAGTGGTGATGGGAAGGTGGAGGGTACGCAAAGCAGCAGCATGAAAGGAGTGCAGGCAGAAAAAGAACAATATTTAAAATGAGGAGCAGTAAGATGATAGGTTGACGGAGAGGTTGGCTCACTGTTCTGTTGGTTGAGTGTGGATCAGCTTTAGAACAGCTGATGACCGGATTGACAGTGTACTGCCCTATACATTGACAGCCGGAGATAGAGCGTGAGCATGTGTGTAAGGAGTGAAAAAGTGTTGTCTCCCTGACTGAACTTTTGCTGGAGCTTCATTGCTACAATGGGTCACAGCAACATGATTGCCTTGATAAGTTAAGATCAGATCAGTAATAGTAGCGATACCACAACATGAAAACACTCCATGTGAAAGAGCCGCATTCAGGGTGCCCAGCTGATCAGTGGTTAGAAAGGGTACACCATGTATAAAGGCAGTGTCCTTATCGCAGTGGCCAGGGGTTTGATTTCAGCCTATGGCCCTATGCTGCATGCTGCCCACTCTCTCTCTCCCCCTTCACACTTCAAAGTGTCCTGTCATTAAAGGCCCCAAAAATAATCTTTAAAAAAAAGAGCTGCATTCAAAATTTTACTCAAGTACTGAAGCATTACTAGTAAAATCTACTCTGAGGACTTTGTTCTTTTCCAGGAGTTTGTACATACGTATGTGGTGGATAAACACTAAATGCTGCTCCTCCATGTTCAGTCTTGACTCTGTTGATACAAAGTAGACCTGTCGTGGAAGACCTGAGAGGTCTGGTTGGTTCATACTGCAGCAGAAGGTCAGAAATGTATTTAGGCCCTAAACCATTTAGTGCTTAATGAACCAACAGCAGTATTTTAAAACTGATTTTCTGACAGACAGGAGGCTAGTGTAAAAACCTCAGAACTGGAGTGATATAAGTCACTTTCTTGGTCTTAGTGAGGACTCATGCAGGAGAGTTCTGAATCAGCTGCTGTTGTCTGATTCATTTTTAAGGGAGTCCTGTAAAGACACCGTTACAGTGGTCAAGTCTACTGAAGATAAATACATGGATGAGTCCTTCCAAATCCTGCAGAGACGTCAGTCCTTTTATCACTGATGTGTTCTTAAAGGGATAGTGCACCCAAAAATGAAAATTCAGCCATTATCTACTCACCCATATGCTGAGGTGAAGGCTCAGGTGAAGTTTTAGAGTCCTCACAACACTTACGGAGATCCAAAGGGAGAGGGGGTAGCAGCACAACTCCGCCTAATGCAGGCTTGCGGCGCCCCAGATTCATCAGAAACGTCATTTGAACTCTGTTTTTAACACAGCCTGTAGCTCTAACTGCCTCTCTCTGCACCACGCTCACATGTGCACGCTTGCGTGCGACACCAGCGAAAGCACGTGAACACACATGAACGCGGTGCCCATGTCTCACGGTCTCACTCAAGTGCACACACGCTGAGTGCGGTCTTCAGAGAGGCAGTTAGAGCTACAGGCTACAATGAGGCTAAAAACAGAGTTCAAATGACGTTTTTCCAAACAACTTTTTATGTCGGGGCCTCAGGACACTTGGATCACTATGGACGAGCAGTATGGAGATATTTGTGGTTTCAGTTATGTGTTTTTGGACGTTTTAATCTGGGGCGCCATCAGCTTGCATTAGGTGGAGTTGTGTTGCTATCCCCTCTCCCCTGGGATCTCCGCAAGTGTTGTGAAGACTCTAAAACTTCACCTGAGCCTCCATTGGCATATGGGTGAGTAGATAATGGCTGAATTTTCATTTTTGGGTGCACCATCCCTTTAAGGTGATAGTAAGCTGACTTTGTAACTCTTACACATGAATTGTCTGATACATGACTACACATGACAGATTTCTGGCTTGGTTCGGGTTTTTAACACCACCAATTAAAGCTGTACGACAACTTTTGATTGTTCCTCCTTGGCTCCAAAAACTATAATCTCAGATGCGATGGAGATGTGGTGGAGGAGAGGTATAAAGTGACATACTTTAATTTTGTGTTTACACTATACAATTCAGGTAACTGATATCAACTAGCCACATTAAGCCTTAATCATTTAGAAGAATCAGAATCGTCTTTTAATGGCCAAGTGAGTGTGTACACATAAAGAGAATCTGATGCTGGTTTTGTATACTCTAACTGTACATACATAGAAATAGACATACAGCTAGAACAAGGACAATAAAGCTGAGCAAAGTGGAAATAAACATTTCACTACTATGTACAGATATAAGTATATGTATTTAGATACATCTATATACATCTCTATCTCTCTATCTCTCTCCAGTGTCTCTCTGGAGTGCACAGTTTTCACTGTACACTTGTACATGTGGCCCCAGTGGGCTGGTTTAGGCTGAATTCAGCATGTCAGCCCTGTGCTCTACCCATTAATTACACCAAAACACAGATATTCTTGTCTGATGCATTTATCCATTACATTTGTCTGCAGCCAGTGTTTCACAGCAGAACCTGAACTGAATTCAATTTAGATTCACTTGTTACTTTTGGGATGCTGTCTGACTCTATTTGTTATTGCTCCTGGATGCTGCTCTGAAAATGAGACGGGGAGGAAGGCTGCAGTGTGATAGTGCAAGCTGAGGGGGAAAAAGCATTCCTCATTTGAATGTATGTGTTTTACTCTGATGTTAGAGTGATATAAATGTGGGAGAAAGAAAAAAGTAATCTCAAGCAGTGTTATGATATAATATGTCAGGAATTTGGCTGTTATGTTGCGAGCAAATCACTGTTTGTTTCCCATGAATTTCAGCAAAAAACAGTCTCATTTTCAGTCTGTGTATCATTTATAAAATGTTCTCGAGCCTCTTGCAGCGATAGGATTTCCCTCTTTACACCTGAGTGGAGTCCAAAAACACTGGGAGGGAACTCTCCTGCTGCACAGCTTTCTGGCTCGATGCCTCCATCATAATCTTAGTTAGTGTTGCACTTATACTGAACATCTGCTGACGGGGAGGAGTCAGATTCCATTATGGCAATCTGCTTATTTAATGATGCAGAGGTCAAATCTATACTGCCAAACTTAATCAATACGGTACTCCACTGGAGCCCAGCACTGAGCTGTGATAAACTGACTGAGGCTGAACATGTGCAAGCCTGAAACTCTGTGCATATGTTCACTCTTACCTTTTGAATTTATGAAGTATGCATACCTAATGCGTGCAGTTTGATAGCATGCACTGGGTTGTGTTGCTGAAAATGCAGCAGATCTGCCTGAAGTGCTTCAGTTCTAACATGTATAATATGGCTGCGTACATGTTTAGTTCACAGGTCAGGTAGTGGAAGCAGCAACAGAGGAGAAAGATCAATAGCTAAAGGGAGAACTCAGCAAGTACGAAGATGCCCTTACCTGAACATGTCAATGTTCTGTTCACTGTGCTGCTGTAATGAAGCTGCTGATTCAGAAACTAAAGGCCTTTTTTCTCTCGAGCCAACAGAATTTATTCTTCTACAAATTACTTTTATCTATTTATATGCACATTTTGAAATAGATAAAACAATCATAGCACATTTTTAAATCCCACAAAGAAGTATTTCACTGCTGGAACAATGGTTGTTTCACACAACTGAGCTGTCTATGCAAAAGAAAGACACAAATACTTAGTGCCGCATGATTGGAGAAAACAGAGGAAAAGTGCTGTGGCATCCGCTTTTGCGCAAGAGGTAGAGGACCTACAAATCCCAGAATGCACTGCACTGCCCTAGACCGATAAATGCTCCTGCTGGTGGGTGATGTAATGCGAACCTGGCTGTTTTTCCACATAAAACGATACGGCTCATAACAAGTGATCTTGAATTACAGTTAAACAGTAAGCTAAAATATGTTACTGAAAACATGTAAAATAGGCAGCACAGTAACAGAATCTTGGTTCATATTTGGTAGGTGCTTCATTTTCTTAATACAGGAAACAGTGTGGCACCAGCTACCTGTTCACAAACTCTCATATTACAGCCAAACAGTGCACTAAAAAATGTTTTGAAGACATAGTAATGGAGAAATAGGCAGCACATTAACAGAATATTGGTTAATATTTGATAATCACTACCTTGTTTTACAGTTTGGTCTAAGTTTGAGACAAAGAGGGGCAGGTGTCTCTTTCTCAATCCACTTCTAAACTTTTTGTGTCCATGGTGGTGGGATTACACTGGTGGGATTACATATCTCCTCTGGCCTGGGAACACCTTGGGTCCCCCAGGAGGAGCTGGAAAGCATTGCTGGGGAGAGGGACGTCTGGGGTGCTTTGCTTGGTCTGCTGGCCCCATGACCCGGCCCCGGATAAGTGGATGAAAATGCATGCATGGATGGTGGCTGGCATATGAAATGTGGAAGTATAATCTGCAGTTTGAGCAACCGCCCTAATCTGCTACATGACACGTTTGCAGATAGTACGTCGGATTTTGTAGCCAATTTTGGTATTGGCCAAACAGTGGAAATAAATCCCAAGCCCATTGTGTGATTTCACTGGGCCCAAAAAGAGGTTTTCCCATTGACTAATTAAGAAAGAGACGTCTGTAAATCAGTGAGTACATTCAATCTGACATTTGGAAAGTCTAGAAGAGCCGCATGGTTATATCATCATATCAAGTTAGCAGAGTGCTAAACAAGATGTAGCCAGCTCTGGGTAATTTGATACATACAGATTTGGACACCGGTGGATGAGATGGAGGGACTTTTCATTTCATTCACAAAAACTACCCACACTCTTATGATAAATCTGGTTGAAAATTGGCAAAGTATCCCTTTAGTAAGCAGCGACCCAAATAAAGTCTGGCTGTCCCCATATTTAGGACAGCATCCAGTTGAATTCTTCCTCAACTTTAACAGAGTATGCATAATGTAAAAGCACAAAGCCTCACAATTCTATCAGTGTGAAACAGTCCAGTCTCAATGCAACAGCAGCTGCGAGAAAACAAAGCACCACAGTAAATTTAGAAGAAAACTGGAAAAACAGTTGAGTCAGTAAATTTATTTCAGTATCACTTGATGTAATTTTGATGTTAATTTAAATGTCAGAGGAGATCAGGATCAGGACTGTCATAAAAAAGTTCAGGAAAACCATTTTATTCTGGGCAGAGGGTGTTGGTTAAGAGGCTGACAGAAAAAATATCATCTGTAATTAGAATGATAGCTACGCTGGCAAGGAAAAGAGGTTTAATGTGTAGCTCCCTTAGAGGAGTTCACATCAGATGCCATGAACAATAAAAACACGTTTTACAAATAATAACTTCTATTTAGCATTTTCTTTTTATTTGTTTACCCACAAAAAATGCTTGATGTTCCCATTCATCAGAATTATTCCAAATCTGACATCAAGTTCACTTTGCACACACACAGTTCAAAATATTCTCATCCCATCCGTCCCGCGGCCTTTCATCCTTATCCTTCATGATTTACATTGAAGTCTCATTCACTTTAACAGAGTATGACATCTGCTTCTTCTTCTCCTTCCAGGCGATTTATCTTGTCACTGATCTGAAGTTTTGTCCATGAAGCTTCTCTGGGTTCAGTTAAAGAACTATCCATCACTTCTGAATTGAAAACATGTTACTTAGCAGCACACGGTGAAAAAAAAAAAAAAGATGTTTAGTAGCAACACTTGTGCGATTCTCCCTCTGTCAAAGGCTTTGTTTTCATTTGAATAAAAGTGTGACAACACATAAGTCTTCGCAGCTACAGTAGTAATAGAAATGTGCTCTGCATGCCTTTCTTGTCCAGAAATTACATTAATTGTATTCAGGGCTTAAGATAAGATAAAACTTCATTAACCTTAAAGGAGATTCTTGTGAGAGAAATGCTCCAACAACACAAGAATAAAAAGAGCAGAGTAAGATGTAAAGTGTATAAGGAGTAAAGTTAACACAAGTGCTTAGCAATAAAGTAGCAGCAACTCAATGCATTTAGGCATGTAGACATTGTCAAGACGACCTGCTGAAGTTCAAACTGAGCATCAGAATGGGGAAGAAAGGTGATTCAAGATGATAGAAAGGTAACAGTAACTCAAATAACCACCAGTTACAACCAAGGTCTGCAGAAGACCATCTCTGAACCAACAACACATTGAACCTTGAAGCAGATGGGCTACAGCAGCAGAAGACCACACCAGGTGCCACTCCTGTCAGCTAACAACAGGAAACTGAGGCTACAGTTCACACAGGCTCACCAAAACTGGACAATAGAAGATTGGAAAAACATTGCCTGGTCTGATGAGTCTGGATTTCTGCTGCCACATTCAGATGGTAGGGTCAGAATTTGGTGTAAACAACATGAAAGCATGGATCCATCTTGCCTTGCATCAATGGTTCAGGCTGCTGCTGGTGGTGTAATGGTGTGGGGGAGATTTTCTTAGTACCAACTGAGCATCATTTAAACACCACAGCCTACCTGAGTGTTGTTGCTGACCGTGTCCATCCCTTTATGACCACAGTGTACCCATCTTCTGATGGCTACTTCCAGCAGGATAACGCACCATGTCACAAAGCTCAAATCATCTCAAACTGGTTTCTTGAACATGACAATGAGTTCACTGTACTCCAGTGGCCTCCGCAGTCACCAGATCTCAATCCAATAGAGCACCTTTGGGATGTGGGGGAACGGGAGATTCACATCATGGGTGTGCAGCTGACAAATCTGCAGCAACTGTGTGATGTCATCATGTCAATATGGACCCAAATCTCTGAGGAATGTTTCCAGCACCTTGTTGAATCTATGCCACCAAGAGTTAAGGCAGCAAGGTGCACCTCCAACATGGCTCTGCAGACATTAAATAAGGAGGAGAAACAAGTGGCTCTGACCTTTCTTGTACAGAGGTTCTGTGTTTTTAGTCCAGCCCATCTTACTGTCTATGTGGAGAGTCAGGTCCACCTCTGTTACCCTGATGCTGACTGGGTTTGGACGGGTCCTTTGCTTCCTATAATCCACCTTCTTCCTTCACAATTTGATTCCTCTAAATTTTATTAAATCATATTGACACAACCTCTATTTTGAAAATTAAATTCCCTTAGGTGAAGAAGGAGGCAGGGTAATCCTCCTAAACGAGTTTTTAAAGATTGAATCAACAGCATGTGGCTGAACTCCATCATATGAGCAGTTGCCGACATTACACTGAGCTTATCTATGCCTAATACACACGCGCAAGACAAGACAGAGTGAGCAGTATTTCACTGTTTTTGTTTGTCGAGCCTCTCAGCCTCCAGTTTCTAAAGTAGAAAGACATCTTGAGATTTTACTCACCAGCAGCAGGAAGCTCAGCTCCCTACAGAATACTTTGTACTTAAGACGAACATCAATCATGTGTCGCATAAAAGCCCACTGCATGCATCATAAAATCCCTTTAACTCACAGACTTTATATAAAATCGATGATGAGACCATAATAAGCGATACTACTTGGTGAGCCTGTAACTCTTTGGTCATTTGCCAAATATTTTTCAAGCTTCTAATGTAAGCCATCCATTCATTTATCACTCACACTGTAGGTTTTCTGTACTTCAGTAAATTCACAAGCACCGAGCCATATGTAAACAAGAAGGTCACCCACCACCAAGATTAAAAACACATCATGACTCCTATATTGACACATGTGTGACAGTGAGTTATTGACCTTAGAAACAGCCGTTGAGGCAACAGTTTCTGCACCATTTAGTAGCTGCTCTGGAGCTTTCAGTTATATCACAGTATCCTCATCAGCAGATGTAGTTGGCCCAGTTGTCATGCAGTCATAGATGACTAAATTTGATTTATTTTCTAAGCACTGACTTTGATGATAATGAGAGCTATGAGATATGACTGAGAGCTCCTATAACAGCCAGTTAATGCACCTTGAGATGACAGATTTCTCTCTAAAATATATATATTTAAATGTTAAATGTTTGTTTGGATCAGTTATATTTGGAGACACATCAGTAAAGTAGGTATATAATTTCTATCATGATTAGGCCTATGCATGCATGGATGGATAACTGAACAGGCCTACCACGCACAGGCCCAGGGGCACGAAATATCAGGCAACCCTCGGGCCTTCACACCTACTAACCAGGAAGAGATTTAAAAAGGCCGCAAAAAATGCAAACAGACTGCAAAAAGTGGAAAATAACCACGAAAACAAGGCAAAACAACTGCAAAGAGACAGAAAATGACGCAAAAAAGGCTCAAAATGATTTCAAAGAGACACAAAAAAACAACGAAGAGATGCTGAAGAACTGTAAAGAGACAAAGAATACCTACAAAACAGATAAAACAACCACAAAGAGACACAAAACAACAAAAAAACAAGAACAAAATCACTTCGAAGAGACCGAAAAAGACCACTGAACTGCAACGAGACACAGAATGACCAAAAAAAGACACTAAATTAACCCAGAGAGACAAAAAAATTACAACCACAAGGATACACAAAATGACCAAACACAAAATTACCACAGAGGGACAAAAATAGCATAAAAAAAAAGAGGCAAATCCACCACAAAGTGTGTGCTAAGTAAGAGAGGTGGCGGCATAGACATATATACATATGTATATATGTCTATGGGTGGCGGTATGTGTATTTAGGCAGCTACCTATTTAAACCAGTAGGAGGTGCTGTTGCGCCGTATATTTCGCATCAAACGCGGCAGTTCACAGTTTGTCCCTGGTAGGACACCGTAGCTTTGAATTTGCTCCGTTTAGGACGCCATGTTTTTTTCAATTAGTGTTTTTCTTGCGCAGCAAGGTAAGAAATGTAACGGCATCCTGCTATAGATAAGACTATCAGCACTGAAACCACCCTTTTTGTTAATTTGTTCACTTTTACTGTTAATTGACATATCAGACTAAAGTCCGCCATGAGTTTGAATATAAATTAACCGTGTATTTTTACTGTTTGATGATGTTATTGAGGTGAAACTAGCATGCTATAGAGGAGTTGACTGTTAGCCCGGCAGGACGAGCATTAGCTTTTCTGTTAGTTGTTAAGCTCATTTGAAAATGTATGTTACGTTGGTAATTTATTATTTCAGAGTCTTACTTAGTTTAACTTGACAGTTGTGGTTTTTTTTCATTTATGTATTATTTTTAAATGTTAATTATTGAGTGGAAAAAGAGATTTATTTCTTTTAAAAAGTTTATTTTCTCTTGCTCTGCAAGGTTGAGGATTTTGTTGAAGATGTGATGCCAGCAGCCACTGTGATAGAGAGCAGCAGAGACGTTACTGAGTGTTACTGAGTGTTACTGTGAAATAAACTGCAGTCGACACCTCAACCACAATCCCGAACCCTCCTTCAGGTGCCTCCTTCTCTCTGCACAACACTCCACCACAACTATAAAGTAAAATCACAATGCACAGTCCAGGGGAGATGTAGAGGGAGTCTGGTGACTGGTGTGCAGAGGCAGCGGGTTACAGTATGTGTGAAAATATACTTTGATGTATGGTTAAACAATTAGAGGTTGGTGCTGTTTTTTTCTTGGTCATTTTCTCATCAAATAACACTTAAATTAACACGTACTGACTTGGAAGGGATAAAAAAAAAATTAGAAAATCACACAAAAAAGATTCATAGGAACTACAAAGACACTCAAACGACCTCATAGACACTTAACTGAGCTACAGAGAAACACAAAACAACCACAAGGAGACAAAAAAACTAAAAAATAAAATAAATAAAAAATGCACAGCAACTACAAAACCACCAGAGAATGTGTGTGTCTTGCTCCTTTGTATGAGAGGTGGTGGGGCCTTTTGTGTATCTGTGCCCAGGGGCCTATTGTCACTTTGACCCGCCCATGTATGTATGTAAATATACCTTGACATATGGTCAAAAACAGGTTTACAGGCTGGTCATTTTTTCCTCATTAAATGTCACTCAAGTTAACATCTACTGACTGAGAAGAGAATAAAAAAAGAAAAAAAATCACAGAAAAGATTCAAAGGAACTGCAAAGAGACTCAAACCGACTACAAAGAGACACAATACATTCACAAGGAGACATAAAAATGACCACCAAGAGACACAAAACAGCAAATTAAAAATAAATGAATACAAAAAAGAGGGGAAACCACCACAAAGTGTGGACCTTGCCCCTATGTACGAGAGGTGGTGGGGCCTTTGTGTATCTGTGCCCATGGGCCCATTGTCTCATGATCAGCCCATGTATGTATGCTAATATACCTTGAGGTATGGTCAGAAAAAAAGTACAGGTTGGTCATTTCCTCATTAAATGTCACTCAAATGAACACCTACTGACTGAGAAGAGACTGAAACATTTTTAAAAATCACAGAAAAGATTCAAACGAACTGCAAAGAGACACTAAACAACCACAAGAAGACATAAATTGACTACAAAAAGATGCAAAACAGCAAAGACGAAGAAGAAAAAAAGGCAAAACCTTTACAAATTGTGTGTGTCTTGTTCCTATGTATAAGAGGTGGTGGGGCCTTTTGTGTCTTTGTGCTCAGGGGCCCGTTGTCTCATGATCCGCCCATGTATGTACGAAACCATACCTTAAAATATGATCTAAAAATACAGATGTGTACTTTTTTTTTTAATCATTTTCTTATTCACTTTAATATTAAGATGATCTAATAGCCTAAACTACATAATAAATGAGTCCATGTAAGATGATTCTGGTGTTTGAATACCACAGAATTATCAATAATAAATACCAGAGGAAGCCAGCAGCCTATACCGCCTGGGCCTGAACTATATTGCATCCATAATTTTACTGTCTCTGCTTTATTGTCTATTCAGCCCTCACTGTTCACGTCCATCTGCCGATAAATACCACACAGACATTGCCATAAATACTGAGGCGTTTGCTCCCATCACGTAAATGAGAGCATTTCTTTATTTCCCGGCGTTTAGCAGCGGCTGTGTCTGTGGAGGTGGAGGCGGAGGGCGGCTGTCCGTGTTGCTGCTGCTGCTGCTGATGATGATGATGGGAGGACTGATGCTCTCCGGCTCCGTGCACAGCCGCTACTGCGCATGTTGCATGACAGGTACCACGCAAGCCTCCATCTTGGGCATCCCGAGCTGAGGCGAAAGGGCAGCAGCAGCCATATACACACTGAAAATAACAACAAAGCGGGCGCGGTGAGAGACAAAAAAAAAAAAAAAAGAAAAATTGGCAATTTGCCGAGATGTAACTTTTCACCAAATTGATTCAACAGAGGAGAGAGCGGAGAGCAGCATGGGAAAGAAAGACAGCGGCTGGTCTGGAAGGCTCTGTTAACGATTACTACACTGTGTCAGCTTCACTGCCTCCAGTTTCCTGAGGAATTGACAGGTGACAAAGCCAAACGGTAAGTGGGAGTGTTTGCCGTGTTTTGTGACCGACGACTTTCGTGTTATTTATGTTCGTGACGCGCGCTCGTGTGATGTGTAATCGCATGCTCGCGTTCATATGTGGTGGCATCTTCCTCCTCCTGCACCCCCCCCCCGTCATGGTGGTCGCTGTTTGCTACTCGCACTCTGCTCCTGTGATGCTCAGGCTGTGGCCAAGTGGCAGCCTCTGCTACTTTACTTTTCTCTTGTTCCAAAGAGAGGCGATGCATTCAGCAGCCACAGGTTGTGACTGCCCCCGGTAGTCTGCAGAAACTGGGTGTTTTGTATGGGGTGCAGATCAGTATTTTGATGAGCATAGCAAGGGCCTAGCATAGCACGTGGGGTAAAGCATTTGGCAGATCAAAACACCAGATATTAAATATTGAATGCATCAAATCACATAGCTTCAGCTTATAAATAACAATCACTAATTCACCTAAATAGTCTCATCTTCTTATGTGAATTATTTTTGTATAGAATGACATATTTATGGTCCAGATTCTAAAAATGCACAGCCAGTGGAAATTATATGGATTTGCTTACTGACCTTGGACCTATAGGGCGCACCATGTAAGGCTGCTTGAGTCACTGTCCGCCACTTTATGACAAAGCCTTTGCAGTTTCACATTGCCATTGTAGTAAAACACAGAGAGATGAATGAATTTTGAAACTGGTCCAGTGTTGATTAGGCGCTGCAGCCGGTAGCGGTTAAATGTAAGGTATATGTCCACTGTAAAGGTCAATCCACTGAAGACCTTATTTTAGAGTCACTGGCACTCTAATTGTTATTCTAAGTGTCTGACAACATTATAGAAATGACCATACAGATAAAGACCTTTTGTTTAAGGGTAAGATCCTAGAAATAGCCCTGAAATCCCAATCGCAAAAACCCACCAACCTCCATTTCAACAAACACTAAATATCTGGGGGGGAAAAAACACAGCCAGTGGATGTTATATGGGCAGAGCAGAACTGCTTACAGACTCTAGACCCCTGGGGCACACTTTGTAAGGCAGTCACTGTCCGCCACTTTATCTCAAAGCCTTTGCAGTTTAACATTGCCGGTAGTAAAACATAGAGAGATGAATTACTTTTGAAATTGGTCCATTATTCAGTAAGAGAGCGCTGCAGCTGGTATTGGTGACCACTTTAAATGCAAGGTATTTGCACACTGTAGCTGTATGTCCACTAAGGGGCTTGTTTTTGCCACTGACAGGCTCTAACTGTTACTCAAAGTGTCTGACACCATCATGGAAATGACTTTACAGATGTGTGTTTAACCAGAAACAGCCCTAAAATCACCATAGCCAAACCCATCAGACGCATTTAACTAAACAAGAATTTTGTGGATAAAAAAGCACAGCCAGTTGACATTATATGGGCAGAGCAAAATTGCTTATTGACCTTGGACCCACAGGGCACACCATGTAAAGCTGCTTGAGTCACTGTCTGCCACTTTATCTCAAAGCCTTTGCAGTTTAACGTTGCCAGTAGTAAAACGCAGAGAGATGAACAATGTTTGAAATTGGTCCAGTATTCACTTAGAGAGCGCTGCAGCTGGTAGTGGTGAAACAGGCTTCAGTGTGACCGTTTAAATGTAAGGCATTTGTGCACATTGGGCTTATTTTGTCCACTGACAGGCTCTAATTGTTATTTTAAGTGTCCGACAGCATTAAGGAAAGGACCTTACAGATGTAGAGGTTTTTGTTAAAGAGTGTGAACCCTTTTGTTTAACCAGAAACAGCCCTGAAATTGCTATCACCAAACTCCAAACTCGTTATATGAGCAGAGCAGAATTGCTTATTGACCTTGGACTCATGGGGCACACCATGTGAGGCTGCTTGAGTCACTGTCTGCCACTTTATAACAAAGCCTTTGCCAGTACACCTCAATCAGGAGAGGCTCCTACTGAGAGAAAATAATATTTATTTACATGTGCATGTAAGTATGAGAAATATGAAAAGTCTTTGGTGATTAGACCCCATGGTGATGTCATCTATTCCAGGAGGGTGGTAAAGATGTAGTAGATCAGGGAACCTCCCCCCCTATGGAGTCTAGACGATGGTGGTGATGATGAGATGAGATGAAGAGGGAGCTGAGGATCTGGATGTGAAGAGGAGTGGGCTTTTGATGAGCTTGTCCTGGGCTCTGGAAAAGGTCACTGGAGGTGAATGAGGTGGAGGAGGGTGCAGTGATTCTGCCTCAAATGACAGCTGACAGGAGCAGAGAGGAGAACGGATTTAAACGATGGCAGAAGGAGATGGTGGCAAAGTTTGAGTTGCTAACCAGGAGAGGGAACACTCAGTCAGCTGATTGGAGGAAGTGGTGGGAGTGGGATAGAGAGGGAACTGTGAATGGATATAGCATAAAGAAAGTCTTCCTGATTGAACTTACGCTGAGCTTCATTGAAACAAAGAGAGATAAACAATGTTTGAAATTGGTCCAGGATTCACTAAGAGAGAGTTGCAGCTTGTAGTGGTGAAATAGGCGGCGATGTGACCACTTGAATGTAAGGCATTTGTGCAATTTAAATGTATGTCCACTAATCTTATTGTTAAGGAGTACGATCCTTTTAATTCAGCCAGGAACAGGCCCGAAATCTGTATCACCAAACCCACCAGACTCCTTTTAACTAAACTAAAAAAAAGCACAGCCAGTGGACACAATATGAGTACAGCAGAATTTCTTACTGACCTTGGACCCACAGGGCACAACATGTACGACTGCTTGAGTCACTGTCAGCCACTTTATGACGAAGCCTCTGCAGTTTAACATTGCCAGTAGTAAAACACAGCAAGGGTAATGTTCTTCAGTGGTGGCACAGTTGACTCAGGCAGTGCCAAGGTCAATTTATGGACTCAGTCTCTGCTGAACCCACATTTCTTTGCACAGGAATCCGTTTAGCATGGGTGCGCAAGGTGGTCTGGATATATCTTACAATGTGGCCAAAGTGGTGCTCTAACTGTGGGGGGCACAGAGCCACTGTAGGCGGGGTGTGTGGATTACCAGGGGGAAAACAGAGTTGGTGCTGTCATGTTTACATTTATTTCACTAAGATTCAACATGGATCCCTTTTTTAAGTTGCTTCCCCAGTTATTGTTAATGATTGATGGGTTTGGGGTGCGTAAGGTTTTTTTGGTGTCTGAAATGGGGCCTTTTAAGAAGAAGTTTGAGAACCACTGAGCTATCCAGTTGTAGTACACACAGCAAAGTGCACAAGATCAAGAAAATTAAAGAAGTTCCTCAAATCTGCTCCAGTACACCATGAATTAGTCACCCCCCAAACAAAAAACAGCCTCCAGTAAGTCTTGGATTAAGGCTAAAGTTTAGATAATACTGGAGAGAAGAACTTAATTGTAATGAACTTATCTTTTAGTATTTTTTTGTATTAAAAAGACATAGCTTAACTTTTTATATTATCACAACTGCATAAAACCCACACTACAGTGATACATCTCTTTGGTCATCAGTTAATCCACTAGATTGGGAAGACAAAGAAACATTATTTCCACTGTTAATTGTTGTGATTTTCCTTATTTTTCTCATAAAATACCGAGTTTTACTTTCTCACAACTCTGAAAAACTATTAAAAATGTAAAAACTAAGAATACAACATCGTCCCTCAAGGGGTCCCATCACAAGGCAAATATATCTTAAGAATAGGAAGATGATTTGTTGTGAGGTAATTCACAAAATAGGAAAGCAGAAGACAAAACATTTGTTATGCTCAAGACTATGGTTATTATTTATTGTTTTGACTTTTTAGATACTTTTTCTCATGAATTACTGAAGAGTTTTACCCCTTTAGGACTCAATAAACCTTTTCTACAGCAGCATTTTGACTTGTCATAGTAGGAAAAGCACAGGTGTAACTGATAACACTGGCTTGGTTAGGTGTCCCAGTAAGCTCCTAGTCTCCACAGCCTGCTCTGAGTGGAATTCAGCTATAGGTAATGTTATTAAATACACCTGTGGTTTTCTTGCTATTAAACGTAAAAATGTTCACTGTGAAAAAGCTCAGAAAGGAACAACTTTCTTTTGTAAATCTCATCACATCTTAAAGACACATGTGACCTGTGATAAAGGGCTGGAATGGGACACAGCTTGCCAAAATGTGCTCTAAGTTCATGCCAGTGGTCATATTTCAACGTGATGTCATGTAGAGAAATGCCAGAAGGACGATGGGACGTAGGAATTGTAGGTCACATAAGAAGCAGTTTCCACGAAATGTGTTTTTTTTGCCAAGTTAAACATCCCCATCACTCCAGCTGCTGCCATCCGATATGTGTGGGTCACTTTTGACGTATGTCGGCCACTCTCTCCTCCAACCAACCCCACATTCTGCAGGAATCTTCCAGATCAATGAAACAGTGTTGAGTTAGCTTGGTTTGAGGCAAGGTGTTTGCATGGGCGCAGGGAGCGCTGAACAGAGCGGAGCAAACGATTTCCACTGGAGAAGATGATGATCAATGTGCAGGCGAGGAACAGTCGGGGAGTTACTGGGCCAAGGCGGAGAGAAAGTGAGGGAGAGTGTCTCTGTCTAGACAATAAACTGCTTCAGTTAATATACAGTCTTGCTGGCAGGGTGGGGGGGGGGTGGACGTGGGGGAATGGGGTGACTGTTGGCGTAGCTGTTGGTCTCAGTGTCCCTTTGCAATGAAAGGGCACTGGTTTCCTCGATGGGGAATGAATCACACAGGTACTGTGCCTTCCAGCTGATTAATGGCCCCTATCAAGAAATGCAAAAACGCACTGCCTGTGCATAGAGGTGTGCATTTGTATATGTTTAGTTCTGCTACTGTTTAACCCGGCTTTGGATTCTCCAACAAAGAGATTTATGGCGAACACACAAGACCACATTATCTCCCACATTTTAGTATGTGTTGTGTGAGAACATATTGAGCTACAACACCATGGCTATCATAGATCAAACCAAATGATATCGTTTATAAAGATCCCGATAAACAACTGTGGCGATAAGAAAGAGAATCTACGTCTGTGTGCAGAAACAGCATAATTTAGCCTTTCTCTGCAGGTTCCAGACTAAAGCGGAGGGTATTTCAGGGTCACATTCACCTGACGAGTCCTGAATAACCATCATTATTCAGGTGCATCACTCGACTGATTGGATTTGTGCTTGACCCTGCGCTACTCAGTTAAACCATGTTGGATCGATTAGTTTACATTTCAGACATTTACTGTATGTGACATATCCAGAGTAAATGGGAATACATGCAGCAGGAAAGCAAAGACAAAAGTCACAGTGTAGATGAAACAGATAAAGCAGCCAGCAGCTCTACCCTCCCAGCGAGGACGAAGCTCAGCTAGACACTGTCTTCTGTCACAAGTGCAAATGAATGCTGAGATTTGCTGAATGTGACGAGAATACAATTCAGCGTGGGTTATTAAATTGCACGCCATTAAGCCGGAGCAATTTAAATGCTGTGGCCTCTTCCCTTTATTTAAACAGTTTGTTTTTTTCCCTCCACAGGCTCAACCCACAGCAGAATGGGCATTAAGAAGCTCGCCATCTTTCTCCTGGTCCTCTCTCTTTGTCTAGATGGAGCATCTGCCAAAGAAAAAGGGACGAAGAAGGGAAAGAAGAAAGGAAAGCAGGTTTACTGTCCATCGTAAGTACGGGGCAAATGACACCATGGGCTGTCACACAGTGCAAATGACAACATTATGTGCTTCATGTAGCCACAACAGACATCAAACAGCTGTTGTCATTGCCTGGCAGAACCCTCAGTGAATAATAAACTGACCTTTATGTGGGACACTAGTGAAATTCTCCCTTAATGTCCACTTGAGGTGCACAATATTGGTACTTGAATTGTAACGTTGGTATTTTTCAACCTGGACTCCATTTTCCATGTTTTTGTGTCTGTGTGACTAATGGAGATGAGGATTTTTGAAACTGGTCCAGTTTTGAGGGAGAGAGCTGCAGCCAGCAGCAGCAGCGAAACAGGCTGAAATGTAATAACACGGGGCATTTGTGCACCATGTAATTCCACTAAAAGTCCTTATTTCTGCCACTGACTGGTTCGAATTGTTATTATACTTGTCTGACTACATTATGGATTGGACCATACAGAGACGGACCCTTTTGTTAAAGAGTAAGATCCTTTTTGGTAAACCAGAAACAACCCCTAAATTACTATCGCAAAACCCACCAGGCTCCATTTAAATAAGCAGCAATTTTGTCATTGTAAAACACACTTCCTTCAGAGTTGACAGAAACAACATAAAACTCAAAAAAGCTGTCTTAGTTCATCTTTCTATTGTTTCAACAATCATCAACTCTGATTTGGTTCAAGAATCCCTCTGGTTTAACAAAAAGGATCTTACTCTTTAACTAAAAGGTCCATCTCTGTAGAGATCTTCTCCATAATGTTGTGAGACACTTATAATAATCTGAGCCCGTCAGTGGCAAAAACAAGCACTCTAAGTAGATGTACATTGCGGGTGCACAAATGCCCTGAGTTTTTGCTTTGCTGTCAGTTTTGTGGCCTCAGGCTGAAGTGCTCTCTCTCAATGCTGGACCAGATTAAAAAACTGTTGTTCCCATTAGTCACTTACACAAAAAACATGGGAAAATGAGGTCCACATTGAAAGACACTTAGATTCAGTGAAAGCTTAACTTAGTCTGTTTTACACTAGATGGATCTTACTCTACAGCCTTTATCCACCAGCCATGTTTGACCAGATCTCATTAGCTGCTTCACTGCAGAGCTACTCAAGTCTGACATGAAACTGTAACACAGTCAGTTAGTTAGTAACAAGAGGAGTCCCAGAAATTAGCACCAAACCCAG
The DNA here is from genome assembly GCF_011397635.1 of Epinephelus fuscoguttatus. Lineage (NCBI taxonomy): Eukaryota > Metazoa > Chordata > Actinopteri > Perciformes > Serranidae > Epinephelus > Epinephelus fuscoguttatus. The sequence continues at coordinate 10,693,595 of NC_064760.1, read as the reverse complement.
CAGAAGAGTGTGGTATTGTGACATGATTGGAAAATGTCCTTCTTTACTCTTTCTGACTGTCTGCAGCTGTCTGGTAACATATGCCACTGTGTGAGAGAGTGTTGAAGGAATACTTCAGCCCCTAAATGACTATTGGTATGTCAGTTACTCACCCCATGTTAGGTTGAATTCATGGAGAATACATTGTTTTTCTCACATGCCTCAACGGGGAATAATAAATCCAAAAACGGAGAAATTTCTCGATGAATTGGAGTCATAGGGTCTGCGTTTAACAACAGCAAAACTATATCAATACATCAGTTTACATCTCACACAACTCCTGCAGTCTAATCCAAGTCTTATTCATCCAGTTGTATGCTCTCTACAGACGGCTCTTGACAAGAGGAACTGAACTAAAAGTAAAATTTATCTATGCTCTCTTCAAAGCCAGACTCCATTGACAAAAATAGTAATTTTACCTTGCTGAACACAGAAACTGTTGATCTACAGCTGCTTCGATCTGTTGGTTTGCTTGTGGTGCGTGTGACTTTGGTGTTTTAAAGGCTTAGATTCAGCAAAGTCACATAATGACACAAACAAACTAACTGATTGAGGCAGTGGTAGACCAGCAGCTCCTGTGTTCGGCAGAGTAAAATGACTGTTTTTGTCAATGGAATCTGGCTTTGAAGAGAGCATAGAGTTTCCTTGTCGAAAACAGCTGTCTGTTTTGGGAGTACTAAGAATACAATTGGATAAATGAAACTTGTATTACACCCAGGGTTTAAATTTGCACCTGCCACCAGCCAAATGCTGATAAAATAAAAAGTGGCTGCTCGATTTGCTGACCTCCCCGGTCAATAAAAAACAATGGAAATCTATTAAGTGGCTAGTAGATCCACCAGCCACAGTGGCAGGTGGACAAAAAAGTTAATTTACAACCCTGATTATACTGCATGAGTTGTGTTAAAATTTGTAAACAGATGTTCTGCTGTTGCCGATTGACCGTTTTCTAAGCCCCGCCCTTTGTGATGGTCCGATAAGCCGTTGGAGTAAGCATGGAGTCCACACTGTGACTAACTGCACCCCCTGAAGTAATATTATCATATTTTGGAAAAATGAAAGAGTGATTCCAGAGAGAAGCAGACAGAGGGGTCTACAGTCTGTGTTTGAAGGATATATCCAGGATGTCAAACTGACTCAGCAGCAACAACAGGTTAAAAAGACAAAGATAGTTAGAAGCTAAAGCCGAACTATAGGCTACAGATCACAGTGTAAAAGTGAACCACCACATCACTGCTGATCGCCACACATGACAATGAATATAAAGGGAAACTTTGCTGATATTGAACCAGCTGTGTGGCATCGTCAGTGTGTGCAGATGAACGGTGTTTGGCTTTGTCTCCGTGCCGCTGCCAGCACGTGGACCTCCAGGGGAAGTCAAACAGTGTTCATCTGCGCACACTGCGATGACACACAGCTGGTTCAATATCAGCAAAGTTTCCCTGCTTCCTCTCACTGGTTCCTCACTGTTAGAATCATTAAAAAGCAAAAGCAGCATGTGTATATATTCAGTAGGCTATATCTTCAGTAGCTAGCTAGCTAACCCTACACTTTTCAAGGTGTGATTTTGGTTTTGGAACAGGGAAGAAACGTATATCTTTTTCCAGCCTCTCCAGGTAACGAGTATCATTAATACACAACGTGCCCCAGGCACAACATTTAACTCCAAATCCACAAAACCAGCCTGAAAATGGAGGAAATCTGAAACGACTGCATTGGAGTCAATGGAGCACAGCTGTGTTGTTGTCGGACCGTGGTCTGAGCCGGCCTGATGCTTATTATGATTGGCCAGTCTGCGTTACGTCCTGGGGCAGGACTTTGAGTAAGGTCAACTTGGACCCTGATTACTTCAATTCATCAAGAATTTTCTTCGTTTTTGTATTCTTCGTTTACTGGAGGCATGCGTGTTCTTCATAAATTCAGTGCACGGGGTGAGAAATCAAAATACAATTAGTCATTAGAGTGGTGAAGTATTCCTTTAAATCAACAAGGAGGTTGTCAGTTAAACTATGGAGGTAAATTCTGTACACGTCTAATAACAGAACGAACATCAATATGTCCTAACATGCCTCTTGGACTGTCCATAATCTTTATGCTGTGCTGCACCCCTACTTCCTTAAATGGTAACAAATGGCTCAACAATGAAAGTTCTTGAAATGAGGGAGAAGCCGTTTGATGTAGTCCCAGTATTGGCAAGTGTAAGCTGTATGACATATTTCGAGTTTAGTGCTGCGGATGCCTTTGTGGATCAAGGGAACCACTTGGTTCCAGTTTAGCAGTTGTGCTTGAGGTTGTCAGAAGGGTCTGTTAAAAGAGAGAAAAAAAGAGGTTTAGTGGATAGGAATTATGTGTTTCACTTTGATCAGAGGAACCGCAGAACATACACACACTGCGCTGCATTCCTGTGGAGCACTTTAACTCATCCTCAGTGCATGATAAGGTTTACATAATGATATGTAAAGTGCTTTGAGAGGGGGAAATTCTTTGGCAGGAGAATCATTGCCACCCACAAGGAGGCTTTCTTCTTCTCCTTTCTCTCCTGCCAGATCCTGTTCTCCCCTTTCCCTCATTGTTTTTTCATCTGTCAACCTCAGACAACAAATGATGTTTGGTTGAATGTCTCTGGGAGTCACCGCTTTATGTTATGCTGGTTATTGTTAGTAGACAGCTGTTTTGGGATATTTTGCAGAATGGTTCAAAGGGAAACTTTCACTTTGGTTTCAGTAATAAGTGAATACACACAGGACAAAATACTGATTGTCTTGACAAGACATTTATACTCTTTGCCACCCACATGGCAGATCTATTGACTCAATTATTTACAGGATTTTTCACAAAGCAGCTTAAAATAAATGTAGAAAAATATGGGAAAATTGTTATGAATTGTTTACTTTGTAAATTATTTACAGTAAATACATTATCATGTTAATATTAATAACATACACATACAAAAGCATTTCCTCACATTATCTAGCCTCAGTTGTTCTGTGTTTGGTGCTAATTAGCAAATATTAGCATGATAACAAGCTAAGATACTAAACATGCTGTGTCTCAAATCAGATAGACCACTTCCATTAGTACACTTACATGTAGCACACTGCACACACTATGTACTTAATTGCATAGAGCACAAATTCTGACAGGGTGGTGTTGTCTTAAATCAAACACAACTGTTGCACATGCAATGCAAATGACGATCACAATCTCAGATTTCAACTGTGTGAAGCATTATAGCTAACATTTGAAGACCGACTGACACATATGCCTGCTATATCTGCATGTTTGTTCAACTGCTGTCTTCTGTATTTATCATTGATTGTATTAAGAATGAAGATGCTTTTACGGCACGTCTCTATATCTATAAATGTCCGTGGTTGATACCAGCTGGCTGATGCTGAATGTATTAAACTGTGTGACCTTGAATTGATGTCTGAGGGGAAGTATGGACCCCATGGCTGGATCAGTTGGGAACCACTGACTTAGACCATATAGCTAACACCACAACGCATGTTACTTTAATGATGATAAAATGTGCCACTCTTAGTTAGCTAGCACGTTAATTTTAACATTCATGTTATCGCTTGCAGTCCCAAGTTTTTACAGAATTAACTCAGTTAACAAACTGATGGCTCCTATCTGACAATAGTATCCTGGTTGTCTGTGGCCCTCCTGCCTCTTCTGCTACGTAGGCAACATTGGCAGCCATGCAGGACGACAAGTTTAACTAGAATGAGAGAGCTGTTGTTCATAGAAACGGAGCGTTTTATTTCTACATGAATTCACATATAGGCGCTCTGCTGCTCCGTCTCCCCAGACAGAGTGCCCAGAGTGCGCTCTGCCGCTGCAAGAGTGTGATGCTCGGGATAACTGAACGGTACCCTAAATATCAGCATGTTAACATTGTCACTGTGAACTTGTTAGCATACTGACTTCAGCATTTAGCCCAAAGCACAGCCGCAAGCGTCAAAAGGTGTTATGCAACTGTCCTGGAAGATGAAAAAGATGTCTCCTATCTGCTTGAAGGATCATGTCGACCTCTCCAGTCAACATTGCCCACATGGTCCAAATGTTAAAAGCTAATTTAATCCCTAACTGGTAACGCTCTCAGGTTATAGTGTAATCAAAGAGTATACACAGTAAAAGTGGGTGAGCTGTGCATCTGCACTGTTCATCTGCCAGGAATGTGACCTGCTAATGTAATCGTGCCTGTAGTTCCCTCTCTGCCTTTTTTGTTTGCAGACAGCTGTCATCTGAGGATCTGGCCCGAGTCCCTGCAAATTCAACCAGTAACATCTTGAACAGGTTACTGATCACCTATGATCCCAGAATAAGACCCAACTTCAAAGGCAAGTCTCTTTCCCTCTTCATCTGTCTCTGTCTATTCTTAATTTACATTTTTGCTGCAGCGCTGTCATGCTAATTAAAGAAACGGGTATACTATGAATATTTACCTCCAGATTTCTTTCATAAACTCAGGGCAGGAGCAGGTATCTGCATAAATGGTGCATGAGACATTAATGAAAATGAATTTCCTGTCATGCATACACTTGCATATTTAACATGTACAACACTGTAACAATAAGCCGATGTTCTTGGGTTGGCTGTCTTCCCTGAGAGGCAGTTCAACATTCTGATGATTGACACACACAAGCTGTTATGGGAATGAAATCTTTAATTTAAAGGGAAAATTCTCCACATTTTATGTCAGTGCTGATGATAAAATGCATTAAATTAGAGCAATAAATTCTTTAGTGCATGTCATATTAACCAAGAAAGCAGAGTTTTCTGCTTGTGTGGAGCTGTGTTGGCACTGCCTACATGTACCAGGATGCATTGCGGTGAACTTCTGATACCCAGCAAAACATAGTGTGGCCTAATCAGGCAGGCTATTGAAGTAACGTCACAGAGACTCCATGGTACGAACCAGCATGAAGCAAGACGGCAACATCTCTTTATTATTTTTTCAGCATTGTCAACAGCGTTGTCATTTTTTACCTTTCACAATAAAAGCCCAATTTAAATTCACTCATCATTTTGCTCAAAGGGCACTTAAGAAAATAGCTTACAATAGTGACAGGTGACAGAAATACTTATTTAGTGGTCATCTGCCCAACTGTTATGCATAGTAACGCAGAAAGGCACACACTCAGTGGCTCACGTTACCGCTCTTCTGTCACTGTCGCCAACACCACGCCACAAAAACTGCCACGCTGAACTCTATTGCAGCAGAATGATTTAGTTTCTGTTGGCATCTGAGGGCGATTTGAGCAGCGCATCACTAGTCCTTGTGTGCTCTCCACATGAGGTTCTGCAGACTGCCTGCAGGCCGCCGATGGGCCATTGGTGGGTCATTGGCCATATTCTCATGCACAGCAGTCCCAGCCTCAGCCTGTCTCTGCTGCATATTTTGGGGGTATACTCTGGGTCAAATGATATCCAAGTCAGCCAAAACACTGTAAAAAAAAACCCCCCTGCAAAATGTATCCTCATCCAAAACATCGTCTGCGCTCATGTTTTGGGATAGTATTTTCACTGCTGGACATGTAGCTAGTATTCAAAGAAAACAAGAAATTTCTGTTTTTCTAGAGCAGTGGTTCTCAAATGGTGCGATGTAGCACACTGGTGTGCCGTGACGCCAGTCCAGTTGTGCCGTGGGATTTTGTGATAACCACACATTATTTTGGCAATAATCAATTGGGCCAATATAAAAAGTTATGAATGAATTTTTAATTGACTATCAGTATGTTGTGTGCATCCATATCCTAATAAAGAGGCAAACTCTGGCTAAAAAATGTAATTTAATTGAATAAAAAACCTTAATGGGGAACCTATTGGTCACTGTTTGCATGTGGGAATTGTAAGTGTTTGACACATTCAGAGCCCTGATTGGCAGCCAGTATGAGAGATGATAACATTTAAAAGGAGAAAGTCATGAGTGGGACAATGGATCGCTTTATTGTGCGGAGCAAATTACAGCAAAGCACCAGCGAAGACGACGTACCATCAACAGAAAAGAAACAAAAAAACTGTTCGTAGACAGTATCATGAAAGTTACCTGTCTTATTTTTATTGTCTTATGTTACCACTCATCTAGATTACGTGCCCTACCCAAGCTGAAGTAGCCTGTAGTGTAGTTTTTCCTCCTTCCAGCTACTTCACTGTTACACCAAATGACGGCACTGGATAGAGGAGGAACGCTGAACTGTCAATAGAGCACACGCTGAGGATTTTATTGCTTCAGTAGACTACACTTACCATTAACACTGATGAGACATCCACATAAAAGAGAGTGAATTTTCACTTTAAGACAGTCTGAAATCTTAAAAAACAAAATATAGTGTGAGGGCTTGTATATTATATTAAATTGCTGTTATTTCAATTCTCTGCCTATAGAATCTACCAGTTTTTCATTCTCTCTGGCCCCCAAGTATCCATACAGTGTTTACGGTGTAAATGTCACACTGAACCAGGCTTCAGTCTCACAGAGGCAGCCATAAAAATAACAGAGAGGTGATTGACGACCTCTATGTCTGACTTATGGTCTCACCAGTCTTGAGGTAGTTTCCATCCTCTGGCACTTGGCAGCTGAAGCTCTATCTGGGACTCAATCTTTGATGCATTGTGAGCAGAATCAGCTCCCTCTCTGACTGCCTGCGACCAGTCCAGCAGCCAAACATCTGCTTTTGATTTCAGGGTGGGCTGAAAGCTCCCCGTCCATTAACATCTATGTCATAATCTCCCAAATTACATCCTAAACTGCGCCTTGTGCATATCTTTGCCCGGGCCTATAAAATGGTGAGCAGCTTTTATGGAGCCTATGGAGAATTTTAAGTTAACACCAGAAGTGTTCGTAGAATATTAGTTAGTGTGCTTGGTTGCATTAATGCATGGTTGTTTCGAGCTCTATGCCACCTCCATATTATGCACATTAATTTAGTGAATTGCATGATAGAATTTATCCCGTAAAACTCCTGAGCCTCCAGTAAACACCTCAAAGGAAATAATTTATTCAAAGTCGGACGAGCAGTCGGCATTCATAAAGGGTTTTATTAGTTTATGCTAAAGGCTGAGCGGAGAGAGACGCCAGTATATATGTTTACGGCGATAGCTTAGCAGAGGAGATGAGACTGGCTTTTCATTACTGATCAGTAATGCAATCAATTGAATTACCAGGTACATTATGTATAAATAAAGACTTACAGGGTTTTACAAAGCATACTGACACTTCCTGTAAGCTACAAGCGCAGCGGTTCTTCACGCTTATTGCAAAGCAGCTTTAAAACACAGCAGACTCAATACTACAAACTCTTCTCTCCTTTTTCTAAATCCAGGGATTCCTGTGGAAGACCGAGTGAACATTTTCATCAACAGTTTTGGCTCCATCCAAGAAACGACCATGGTAAGAATCCACTTCATCCCCACTTCAGCCTGACAGTATTGATAATCAATACTTCTGCCAATCAGACGCAGTGGATGAGCACTGAAAACTGCTTTATCCTGGAACTTTTAAGGAGGATGCATGAGCATGTTTTCTGGCTGGTATCAGACCATTTAGCGGTAAATCATTATGAAGACTGGAGTTTTCATGCCCCATTTATCTGATGGCTTAATTGCTGATAAAGAAGTGCAGTTTAAATGCTAGTGAGCAGATTAAACTCAAGGACGGCGCTGGGTCGAGTCTTGATCACTTAGGAAAGAATAAAGAGAACATTCTTGAAGGTTTCTAATGAGCCCGGCTTACTGGTGTGTTTTAATTTAAAGCTGCTGGGAGGAGCCAATAAACATTAAGTGTCTCTGTCTCAGTAAATATGTTCAATTATGTGACACGGTGAGGGAAATTAATGCAGTGCAGAATCCACTGATTGACTTTTTTCTGTCTCATGAACTCCTCTGTACAGGGCAGTTTTACAGGTTGGAAAGTCTTTTCCCATAAGAAGACCCACATTGTCACAGAATAATTGAAAGCATAGTACTCAAACAAGCCTGAAATCTCACACAAATCATGCTGGAACTTCTTTGGCCTATAAGTAAAAAGATGGGTCATAAATTCAAATCTTGAAAATCTGACCTTTCATTACAAGTACAATGGTTTTTATATGATTATCACTGAAGAATGCAACCAAAAAAACTGTATGGTTTGTATGAAACACCCAACAAATTAGCACCCCTACCGGTAAGGTTATGTTTAGGGAAAAGAATCATGGTTGGGCGTCACCATGTTACATACTTTACATGAAATTATGTAGGTTTAGGAAAGTAATAGTAGGTTAGTTTTAGGAAAGTAAAAGTACGTAGGTTAGGTCTCGGAAAGTAAAGTTACATAGGTTAGGTTTCGGAAAGTAAAGTTATTTAGGTTAGGTTTCGGAAAGTAAAGTTATGTAGGTTGGGTCTCAGAAAGTAAAGTTACATAGGTTAGGTTTCGGAAAGTAAAGTCATTTAGGTTAGGTTTCGGAAAGTAAAGTTGGGTGTCGTTACATTATGTACTTAACTTAAAGTTACGTAGGGAACATATTTTGCTGAGGGGTGCTGTACAGTATATATATGTGTGCGCGGGCTTACAGGCACTACTGCTATACATACTTACATTGGTGTTCCAAAGAATGTGCGCTTCTTCGCCTCAGACACAATTTTATCTCTGGACTGCGTATGCCAAAATTTCTCCTATTTGATTTTCAATGGTGTCGGACATCCAGTTGTCTCTTCACTGAGGCCACTCATATCCTCTGGGCAAATCATTGCGTTGTGTCCGCTCATTGTCCGCTCCATCAATAACTGCTATAAAACTTTATCCCGCAGTCAAAGTCACTTGTGTCAAAGGAACTAAAAAGTATCTCCAAACCTACTGTTCTGGCAGATTTCTAGTTTTTTCTGCCCCTGAGCCCATGAGTTATCATAAAATAGCCAGTTATGTACACACTGTGTTGTTACATCCCTTGTCAATAGAGGACGCTGCAGCACCCTCAGCACCCACCTTCCTGCGCCCATCTACTTAAGGAAATGTGACGATATGATGATGTACTGCACTCAGAGTTTACTTAGTTCATATGGGACACGAACACCAGTCTCCTGGGGGAAAGTCATATGTTTGTTTGACCCATCCATCAACCCAACTTGCCTCGTAATGCGGACTTTCACTCTTTACATTACTTTCTTCTTTGCTCCTGTCCACGCATCTGTCACGTTATCACAGCCTTCATGATTACGTCGGTTATATACAAATTCTGGTCCACTGCTTTTTGTAGATATTCAGACAAACACTGCATGAGAACAGCCTGACCAAAATGATTTAGCAATCAGGCTGGTCAAAAACCAGATTTGCAGTTTTTGATTTGACATACCAGAAAATAAACTAAAGTATTTTTTCTAAACAAAAATAACTGAACTAACAACAGGGATGAAAACATAATTTGATGTGTTTACAAGAGCTTTCAAATTGCTATCAAATGCAGTGCTGCAGGCAAATTCCATTTCATTCACAATTTGAATATATTGGCATTGTTTGGTCAGTGTCTTTCATGCCAGATAGAGAGGACTTCAACTTGTGAAGGGGGGCAAACACAATTTGAATGCTCTTCAAACAAAACAGCTAAACACAAAGTCATAGAAAAACATACGAGCTTTGAAGACTTGCAAGACATGCAGCCCATTGTGAACTGTGTGGCAGCCAGGGAACAGTTCATTGCCTTTATCCTTGCAAACCTGCTGTTTTTCTGGTGTGAGCAATCCACATTCTAGTTATGGAATATGCTGGAACAGGAACAGATACCAGGATTTAGACCTCTGCTCACAGTCTTGGATAGAGTCTGAGTCCAAAGCAGTGATCAATGTTCTCTGACTTCATTTCACGAGGAGTGACACCCTGAACAAAGCCTCAGATCATATATACTGGAATTGGAGCTGCGTAAAAATGTACTCTGGAAATATTTCTTTTGGCTGCAGATCAGTAGCGTGTGTCTGCTTGTAAAATCTTCCTTTGGAGAGTTTCACACCAGGACCAATTACAGAGCAATTAGGATGACAAATGCTGAAAATGGGAAGTCCTTAAAACTCAAAGTATAGAAGTGGGGGTGCAAGAAAAGAAAAACAATGAGAGGAAACAGAAAAGATTGGAAGAGGAAAGAACAAATCAAGGAGAATGGAGGAGTAAGAGACAGGCAGAATGAAGGTTTTAAAACAAAGATGGGACATTGAGTAGAAATCGAAAGACAGTGACAGAAAGTCAGAAAGTGCGGAAGACAAAAGTAAGGCAAAAAGGAACACAGAGGGAAGACAAAACCAACGAGTGGAACACCAAAAATGAAGATGAAGGAAAACAGAAAGAGACAGGGATGAGGAAATTGAGCAGGGGAAGGTTAGCGGGAGAGGGAAAAGAAATTATATCGAGTGGAAGGGATAAAGTAAGATGAAAAAAGAAAGAAAGAGAAGCCAGTAGAAGAGATAGGATCGAGAGGGAATAACTAAGAGCCAAGACTGGGACAGAAAAAGAGAGATGAGAGACTCCCAGATGGCAAATCTGTCTTCCCTCGTCCCCTTGGACGCCCAACGGAAGACGGGAAGAAAATGAAAGTGAAGAAGGTTCAGAACGAATCCGGGAGGAGAAGGAAGAGACAGCTGGTCACCTCTCCCCCTCAATTTATCACTCTGTGGGGTATCTGATCTCAGGAAACCCACTCTCATCATTTACACCTTCCTAGGCCAAACACCACCTTGCGTCCACTCTAGTTAACATTTCTATTTTCACTTTATGATTGTATTCATCAGTGGAGGATGACTAATATGTTGTTTTGAGGTGAAATAAATTGTGGTTGTGTGTTTTTTATTGCTTCCCAGCTTGAGTGTTCCTCGTTGATTGCAGCGAGCGCGTTTGTTAATTCTCTCCGGAATCGAATGCAGTACAGGCAGCTTGATAGCGAGCCAGAGGAAAGATATATTTCCTTGTCTGGTTTTCAGAAAGGCGAAGGTGTGGGAATTGGCCCGCGTCTCTGTCAGACAGAGAAGAGCCAGCAGTAGCTATTCGTGCTGTCGCTCGAGGACTGGTTGGACATTTGGACTCTAAAATTAGGTTGTATAGAAATGACGGCAGGCTTTCCAATTGAGATATCAACAATTTGACCACTGTTCGTTCTCCAAAAAATGTTTACTGGCAAGGAAATAAAGCACATTCTGGGTCATGGCTGAATTTATAAACCATCCTAAGACCTCTGTGTATAAAATGGTGTTAGCTGAGTTTTTGAAATTGTTCCTGCTTATACATAATGCATATACAACAGAGAAATAGGAAAGCTTTCTTTTGATTTCTTGTCTTCTCGTAGTCATCGTGCATCAGCATGTGCCACAACAAATTACATGGATCAATCATTGTGTTTCCGGAGGAAAATTACTTGTGCATGCACTGTGTATCCTGGATGTATACAGTATGACATTTAGTTCTATTTGGGAATTATATACTCAACACTCGCACAATGCTGGATGTAATTTACTGGAGAAAACTCAAGGCTCTGACATAAACTTTAAAGAAGGGTGAAATTACCCCTCAGAGTTAAAAGAAAGCTGCTGCATTTACAGTTTGTATTTGTGTGTATAGACAGCACAAACAACAAGTTGGTGTTAGTGCAGTTTTGGTCCAGAGGCAGAGTTTTAGTGTGAAAAATGTCCTCACTTAGTAGAAAAGAGAAAAGAGAGCATGAGTTTACCTCCTGTTTGCAGTATTCAACCACATCACTAGAATAAATGTTGGCATTGTACCTTTCTGCAAACCAGAAACACTTGCTTAAAACACCCGAGGCCTGTACTATGAAGCGAGTTCAACTTACCCAGGATATCTTTTTGTTATGTGGCTTGACTGACCCTAACATTGGCTGTATAGATTACCGGTACTACAAAGCTGGTTATCAACTAGCTCAGTCAATTCTGGGTTATCCTATCCAGCCATGAGCACGTTCATGTGAAGGAAGCGGAGGTGTTAATCACGAGCGACGCCATCAGAACCACGAATCAATGAATCAGACAATTTTATTTATAAAGCCCAATATCACAAATCACAATGAATGCTAGGCTGCTTCATATCACATGATATGAAACAGTACTGAAAACCCAGAGTTAGTTAACCCTGACGTTGTCTCGCTAAATCCAAATCCTGCTTTGTAGTACAGGCCTCTGGTTTAGGTGGCACAATCTAGAAATGCAGCCGATGTGATCCAAAAAAACCCAGCTATGTTGTTTGTTGGTCTTGAACAGTGGTGTAAAGCTTGGCAGCTGTCTTGCCAAGCAATCATGCCATCCATCATCCCTCCACCTTCCAGTGACAGTCATAAACATGCAATCTACTGCCTTAGAAACATTGATATGATACGTATAAAACATGGCAATGTAATGTATCTGTGGTTTGCAGAAAAGTACAATGCCAACATTTTCCTCTGGTGACTGGGCTGTAATATTACTGTATATGTGAGTAAATACACAGGCAGTTCAGCCCAGTGTGTAGGAGGATACTCTACTGGAGATAAAGGTAACATAGTGCCAAAATAAAACAAAACAAAAGAAAACTCCAACTCATAACCAATGTGGTTTCATGAAGAACAAATGCACTATAAAACTATATCGGGGTCAGTTGGCTGTTTCTCGCTCTCAAACTTGGCTGTGACTAAAGTTTCCAGTAGGAATATATGTTATGTCAGGAAACAGTTAACATACATTCACAAAAAGTGAGAGAAACTCAGCAATCACATTACGCATATATTATTAGAAAGATGAGTATGCATCTCACTATTGCAACTGCGAGTCATATGTTGTTAATGGAGACTGGTGGCAGACCTGAGACGGACTTCTTCAGGCAAAAAAAAACAAAACACGGAAGAACATCTGAAAGAACAAAAATGACATGTTACGTAGCTGCAGCCAAGATCAGCTTAAATCAGGATGAGGCTCAACATGTTGCCAGAGATACAGTAGGATCCAATGGATGGAGCTTGTTGTGGCCTTGTGTCCCACAGGGGCCGAACAAGAAGAAGTTAGTGAGTTTAAACAAGTGGCACCCTCCAGGGATGAAAACTGAAGCTAACGTTGACGTGCCAGAAACTGCAGTTTCCCGAATGGCTGGCTCCAAAAGCAAGTTAATCCTTGTAGGCCTTCAGGTTGAAATGTCCAATTTACAGCAGGAATAAACTTTACAGCCTGGTACAAAAAACAGTTATGGTCGTTGAAGCTAATTTCAATATTCATGACAGCTGTACAGGTGCTGAATTTTTATATAACTCATGTTTACATTTTATTAAGGCTTAAAGTTATGCATAATTAAGGGAAGATCGCTTTGAGTGACAGGCTAATAGGGTCCTCAGCTTCTCAGTCAGATCCACCCTTCACTCCTCCAAAGTGCCAGCCTCTCCCTGAAATATAGTCAGTTCTGGTTCCAAAACACCAAGATGGGACGGCCATAATGTCGAACTTGAGGTTTCAAAACGGTGTCCACAAGGCAATGGGTGACATTAAGATAGCTACGTCCATTACTTTAACAGATTTTGCTTCTGTGTGAAACCAAAACTCAAGATTAACTCATTTTAACAGACATACTGTATTTAAGTTTGTCACATTGTGATACATGACATCACCTCATGTCAGGTCATTTTATGTAACAAACATACTTATTGTAACCCAAATGATCTTTTCCTGAATCTAACCACATAATTTTGGCGTCCAAACCTAACGAAACTGAATGGTGTGAAACAAAACTGTGACCGTTTCACAACGTTGGATATCTGCACTCCCAGGCCTGCTGGTAGGTGCAGTTTGTCCCATCTGAAACAGGATAATTGGGGTGGTAACAGCTGATAAAGACCATTTAATGTGCTGATAATATTCAAAAGGGATGTGTTAGACACAGTATCCAATGTTTAATACATGTGTGGTTTGAAGGGATGAGTTTCTTTGCACTGATTGACCTGAATTTGACTCTAGAATGAATTTCCAAAGGAAAAACAAAACCTTGCATGTGTTCATTCGTGTTACATTGCTGCTATAGCAGTATAATTTAACACCAAGTCCCTGTTTTTGTTTTTCATCCTGGTAAAAATGTACATGTGAACATTATAATGGTCCATTATGGACTCTGTTGCTGATTTCACAAACGCTTACACTCCACTGTGTTCTCATTATAAGGGAAAAAATGCACCATTTGTAATCTCTAAACACCTGAATGCAGAACATAAAGCAATGACAAATGTTGGCTTTTAGCAGACTCTACATAAGCAGCTGCATCCAAAAAATAAAAAAAGAAAGAAAGAAAACAGCAACCAGTGTTATAAAAATTGGGAACAATGAGGGGATGGAAGGTGGAAGTTAATTTCTTACCCACAAACACACCTACACCCTCATACAGCTGGTATTTTGGCGGCTGTATTTGACATGTCATCCATCTTCACACTCAGCATTAATAGTCCTTCCTAACACCTGGTCCCAGAACAGCTTGAGGCACGCCATCAAAGCAGGCACACACAAAAAAACAACCATCCCAAACCCTCATAGAGTGATATTTTCCCACCAACAGCAATGTGGAAGTTTCACTAATAAGCTCTCTAATGAGGCAGTTGCTGCTTCACATGTCGCTGTTGTTGATAACATTTGACCCCTGGACTGTGTTCTGGATGTTGGCTGCTTTAAAAGTAGATGTCATGAGTGTTGTTTTGCTGCAGCTGTAAAATGTCACTCGGCACATTCAAGTGGTCTGTTGAAGTTATTGTGGAGATGTTTGCTGTGAGAAGAAAATGCTTGTCCACGACTTAAAAGAACTAGAAAATGTAGCCCGTCAATAAGGCAGAGCTGTCGTATTCTTAAAGATTTGCACTGATCTTAAAACTTTTTTCTTACTCTTTAACTGCACATCAAACTATTAGTATCAGAGAAGTCTCTAAAATGTTTTAAAAAGGGTTAAATATGCCTTTTCTTGCAGTGTAAAGGAGAGGGATCTTGAACAGAGCCCACAGGTCATGAAGATAAATTACCTGTGCACCTTCCTTTTTAAAGCTTTATGGAAAATGTGAATAGAAAATAAGCATTAACCAAATTCCATCCAGAGAGGTTCATAATCCATTTAAAAGCACCCAACTTCTGTCCAATTGTACCAACATGATACAGACATTAACCACGTCTGTGCTCGTCTGTTGTACCCAACAGGATTACAGAGTCAACATCTTCCTGCGGCAGCGCTGGAACGACCCCAGGCTGAAGCTACCGCAAGACTTCAAGTCGGATTCTCTCACCGTTGATCCAAAGATGTTCAAATGTCTCTGGAAACCTGACCTGTTTTTCGCCAACGAGAAGAGCGCCAACTTTCATGACGTCACCCAGGAGAACATTCTGCTCTTCATTTTCCGTAACGGGGACGTCCTCATCAGTATGAGGTAATGACAACCAGACTTCTTTTCTTCTTCTTTTTTTTTTGTTTTTGTTACAATGTGCAAATTACAACCAGTATTTAAGGTGCCATCCAAAGAAAGCACCTGTCCCTTTTCCAACTCTTAAACAATGTTGAGAATGTTTGGATATTAACTAATTAAAAGCCTTACCAAATATGCTCAAATCTTTGTTTTAAGGTATAGTATGCAGGTAATCATAAGTGCTTTATCGTAGGCAACTAGACTTGCTTGAGTTTCCTGAAGACGTTTCGCCTCTTATCCAAGAGGCTTCCTCAGTTCAGAAAAAAAAGCTATCTACATCAAATTGGAACGACCATCATTAAACAGAGGAGGTGGCCCACGACACCACTTATCACCCACCTTCAGTGCAGTCTTGGGATCCCTCCCCAGACTGCTCAGCACCCATTCTCACCTGGTCCCATCTAACCCTAACGACACATAAGATGGCCGGGTGGGTCAATGACTCACATGTGACTTCAACAACTCTGTAAGGGTTCACACCCACACAGGGTTTAAAGCCTGCGACTCCACACCAGTCTGTTAGAAGAGAGAACAGGTGAAACGTCCTCAAGAAACACAAGCAAGTCCAGTTGCCTATAATATAGCACTTATGATTACCATGACCTGGATGACTGAGAATCTTCACCGACCTATAGTATGCAGGATTTACAAAGAAAAGTAATCCCTCTCTATCATCGCTTGCAGCAGTGTATCTATCTGCAGAGACCCTGCTCTCTGCTTGTATTTTCTTCTTTTCTTCTTACATCACTGTGTTCAGGAGGTTCCTGGGCAGAGCACACAGGTAGCGGCCAGGTGTCAGACCATAAGCAGCACACATCTAATAGGAAGCTACAAAAACTGCAGCCACAGTGCCATAAAAATACAAATATAGCAAGGCGAAATGCCAAGGGGAGTCAATCTTGGGTTGGCTTTAATTTCTCTTGATGACCTTACTGTTATCAAACAGTAACCAACAATTCCTGCATAGTTTACCTTTAAGCACTTAATTGTTACACGATAATTACACGTCGCCTTTAATGTCTGTTGTGATTTAAAAAACATCCATACATTTACTGTATGTGCCCTTTGTAATAAAAAAAGTTAGCTATAAACTGTAAAACGTGTCTTCTTGAAACTGAAAATTATTTTTGCCATACACTACACATATCACACAGAACCTTTACTCAAATGATAAACTGTTAGGTATGCAAATTTGTGAATCCTAGGATAGCGAAGGAATGGCTGCCTTACTCTGCCTCTGATTGGCTTACCCTGACATTCCTACCATAACCCTAACCAGTCTTCCTCCTCTTGCCTAAACCTAACCAATCCAACCAACAAAGGCAACAAGTACTAACCAATCATAGGGAATAAAGGGCAGGTCATTCACTTACTATCTTAGGATTCTCAATTTTTGTTAGGTCCTTTATCCTCTTGGTTCATTTTCGTATGTGAACGTAATTGATAACACAATTCAGAATGTTTTTTGTTTTTGGTTTTTTTTTTTTCCAGATATTTTTTGGGGCATTTAAGCCTTTAATCAATAGGACAGACTAGTGTGAAAGGGGGAGAGAGAAGGGGAGTGACATGCAGGAAATTTAGATATTCATCCCACTTGGAGCCATCAAAGTTAGCATATTTCCAGAAGTTTTAGTTGTAGTGCCATACCATTGTTCTGATGACCCAAAATTCTTAAGCCCCATTCGTCAGAAAGAAGAAGAAATCCCAAAGCCCATTTCTCAGACAGCCAGTTATCCCACAAACATACACCCATTGCTCTGAAGTTCCGTTTCTCTAAAAATCACCCTCCCTGCCGTCAGTTTCAGTTTCCCAGTAGCGTTTGAGCGACCAAACCCAGGTGTTTCTTACCAACCTGTCTCTGCTTTTACAGCGACTCTTGTGCCACCACATGTGGGTGTTTTAAGCCAAAACATGGTCTATTCCTAACCATAACCAAGTGGCTTTTGTGTCTAAGTCTAGCCATACATTCACTACAGCTTTGACCTCAAATGTAACGTAGCCATGGTTTACAGAGATGTACAATGCAAACATTTTTACTGGAGATTGGGTTGTCTAACTACAGGGAGGGTGTATTTTCAGAGAAATGGGACTTCTGCGCAATGGGATTTTGTTTTTGGAAAACAGGCTGTTGGAGAAATGGGCTTTTGGTCCAATGGGACATTTGTCAGACTAACAGGCTTTAGAATTTTGGGCCGTCAGAACAATAGGCAGTCCCTTTATTGCAGCCCACATCTTAGACGTGTGTACCATTTTCGTCTGCAAGTAGGTCTGGTGCAGTCTATGGTCTGGTGTTGAGCCCATTCATGACTGTTTCCTGTGAACATTAATGACAAATCGTGACAGAAAATGTGGATGAGATAATCGCAGCGAGTTGTTTTAAGTCCCATGTCGACTGAAAAAGATGTTGTGGAATGCATACGTCAGTCGCTATGTACTGGTTAGGGCAAAACACAACACAACACCCCGCCCTCTAAACAGAAATAAAAGATGGAATGAATGAAGTACAATGTGAAACATTTTATCAGGCTCAGCTTGCATAATGTAGATTTAAAAACATGTACACAAGATTAAATACGTCATATAGTTTTAGGCCTAGTTGCATATGACTATTACTTGGAGACCCTAATTCTCCCTAATGTGATAATGTAATAATTCATTTGTGTTGTTAATGCCCTGAAAATCTACAATAATTATTTTAGTCCTGTGTGCATCTCTATCAGTCAGGGATGGCTTGTTTCCCTTATTTGCGAGGATCCTCTGGCTTCTCTATATATCTTATTATTTCTGGGTCAAGAATCATCGAGGCTGCGGGCTGCGAGAGTGAAATTTGGAAAGATAATGAGACTCTTGACATGCATAGCTTTTATTAAAAAACGTTTTATCTTCGAAGGGGCTCAGTGTAAACTAGTTGGGGCTACAGGTATATCTTGCACGCGGCTGTTCAATCCCCTCCTGAGGAAATCTTTGTGAATTTGTCTTTAATTTGGAGTGTAATGTAATTTGTTTATTTCCTGCAAATGCACCTCTAACTTAAGAAACATAAGGGTAAACCCTACAAGATCTCAAGGTAATACTAGTCTCATGCAAACAAGTAAGTGGACAAAATCAGAGCATAATGTGAAACTGAATTTTCTTCTTCCTCCTCCAGGTTGTCCGTCACCCTCTCTTGTCCGCTGGACCTGACGTTGTTCCCCATGGACACACAGAGGTGTAAGATGCAACTTGAAAGCTGTAAGTTCTCCAGAAACAAACCACGTGTGTGCTCTGTAAACATGCTTTCAGCTGGACTTTAACTCATCTGTTCGTTGGTATTTGGGAGTTGGGAAAATATTTGTTGTTTTTATAAAATAGTTGTTTTGGGCTAAATGAAAGCTTTTTGCTTGTGTTTAGGAGCCAATTTCAGCGGCAAACACTTAGAGAAGTGGAATAAATCATCATATTTTAAGGTTGTTGTGAAAGTCTCACAGCTAATTGAGCTTGACTGTGGTTATTGCATCTTGTTTACAAAGCAGTTTAGACTTGAATAAGCAAAATAACTTCAAGCCATTTCCCTCTAATGGCTAACTCGACTGCTGAGATGTATAGTTTTCTGCTACTCTGTGTGCATTTATTTTATATTTTTGTACTCTGATTGTATGTTTCTGTTTCTGAGCATGCTTAACATGCAAGCAGATATTGTGGGGAATATACTGTGTATGTATATATGCATTTGTGTAACCACGAGTGTGGTTTAGACAATGCACTTGTGTATTTGTGTGTTCACATTATGTACCTCTTCAATCCAGTTGGCTACACCACAGATGACCTGCAGTTTATGTGGCAGACAGGAGACCCAGTGCAGATGGACGCCATCGCTCTGCCACAGTTTGATATCAGACAAGAGGATATTGATTATGGGAACTGCACCAAATTCTATTCAGGAACAGGTACTGTCCTTGTCATGAATCCTTTTTTTCCCACATATTCTTAAACATAAAGGTACAAAAATGCTTATTAGTAGGGAGAGTAGATATTTAATCATCCAAAAATACTCCTTTCTAGTCAACACTGTCCCAAAATAGCTCAATCTTCCTTTTGAATTTAAACATACTGCAAATTTTACAGCAAAGTGAAATTTTTACTTTACTTTTTCCAGCATTTCCATCAAAAAGAATGGGCCTCATGTACAAACAGTGCAAACAAACCTTTTACGCACATATCTTGGATACATCAAAATTTTCTTACCTGATTTTTTTTCATACTCTACGAACAAATTTAGAGCTGCCTCAGACCGCAAGTACACACGAATGATGAAGGCATGGCTATCTTAGAAAATGTAAACACAAACTATTTAACTGAATGCACACCAAATTAAACACATGAAATTGACTCACTTTTATCCTCACCAATTATTGGCATGATAAGTGTATGTCATAAATATTCAACTACAATATAATCTACAACGTGACGAAGGCATAAATATAATTAACAAGAAGGAAACAAACATAATTCTCAACCTATTATCAGTGACAGTTAGGCAGCAGTTGGTTCGGTTCAATAACCAAGTTTCAACTTTGTTTGCCCCCTAAGTGCGGCCCGTTTGGGCAGGTGTGAACACAGCAATCACACTCAGGTATGCACCAAAACAACCGGACGGAGACCTTCTTGAAGAGGTGGTCTCAGTCCTGGATCCGAACCAACTGGATCCGAACCAACTGCAGTCACATGACACATTGTTTGGGTTAATCATGAGCATGTTACAGTCCTGGAGGATTATTAATGTGCACCTCCTCCTGTACTGCCGTAATATGCACATTCAGCACATCCAATGCATCAAAACATTGTTTTCTAGTTGGAGCCGCGCCTCGTTTTCCAACTGTATGGTTTGACTAAAATGAACAATGACAGCAATATAGTCCACGATGAGCAGCGCTAAAATCAACCTGCGTAGTTGTCCCTCCATTGTGACATTAGGAAGTGTCACATTTATCTTGCAAGTGTACTCTTCTTCAACGTTTGGTTTACTTCCTGGATTTTTCCCACATGGAAATTCTGACCAATCAAGAGCAGCTTTGTCATACAAGGCATTTGATCTGGTCCACTTGTAAATGCTGCCGTGAGAGCATGAACCAACTCTAGGCAATTATACAACTTTGTGACAAGATTAGTCCCTGATTCAGACCAAAGGAGACGACTCTAGGTCTGAAAGCATCCTAAAAATGTCCTTCGACTTGTATTCTCTGCTTCGCGGGGGTTCCGCCGCGAGATCTCACTCAGATGACATTCATTTTTCATGCACACTGATTTTGTGTGCCAAGAACATTTCCACACGCATATTGGTGAACAAGGTCCATTGCCTTGAGTTAAACAAGGTTTTCACTTCAGTGTTGTTTGTCTCTGGGCAGTCCTTTCATCCATTCACTAATTATTCTCTCCAAACTGAAGCTATTCTGTTGTGTTTAGGCTCAAAGTTTCTACTGGTTAAAACTAAACTCTGAAAGTGTGTTAATGTGCCTGCTGCTTGCCCTGATTGTTATCAACTCACTCCTCTCTAGTAAGTTAACTTTGTATGTCATCACATCTCACAAAGGTAGTATGTAGTTACTAGTCTGACTTTTCTCTGTGAGTTGAGTGGTGGTGGGCTGTCGCCATCAAACTAACTGTTTTATAGATCCCTCAAAGAAATCAGTAGAGGATGATGGGTGTTTTTTTTTTGTTAAGGCAAGATTAGTCGATTGAAGGATGAAATCATAGCAGATCCTGAGCTGCAGCGAGCAAGCTTCACAACACATCATTACCTCTGCTTCTTATCTATCTTATCTGAGGTTATGCTGTGTGACTTCTTAATTTTTATGGTAAAAGCCAAAAGATTATAACACCTCAATCTTCCTGCTTCTGTATGTTTGAGCAAATTCAATTTTAACACCTTAGTAAATAACAATATTGTGAAGATGAACTGAGGATTATTTTGCAGTGTTAGTCAGTTTTTTATAATAGAGAGCAAAAATGTGTAGGCACGACTGTGCAATCATACAGACAGCTGAAAGAGTGAAACGCATTAACTCATTTTGGAGTCCAGATAAATCAAAACTTTCCACAGTCATGTCAATATGTTACGTTCTTTTCCTCTCCAAGTGAACTGAACCGCCAGAACAAAACTCACAGCTCATAATTACAGTCTAAAAGTAAAGACCTTTGTCATGGCAAACACTCTGACTTGCAGGACAAAAACAGGTGGAACTGATGTAATTAATTCTGATTATATCCCATTGAGGTGTGCCAGCATGCACAATCAGGAACCTGGCTCTAGCACAGGCGAATGGAGAGAAGTAAATGATAATGTCATTTGTTTCTCCTGTCTGACAAGTTCAAGTGTTTACTGCGGCAAGGCTCCAAATCAGAGTTTTATCAGAATAACATGTGTTTTGTGGGTAAAGTCTGAGCAAACCAACCTTGATAAAGCTGGGCTAGGACTGAGCTCATGGAAAAATAAAAACATAAAAACAAGAAGCAACACATTACAAATCAAAATTTGGCTTTTCAAATATAAGTTGAAAAGTTAAAGTTCCCCTGAGGAGTTTTGTGAACTGTTACTAGAGGTCTAACAAAGATGTTGAGAGTACTTTTTTGGGCTGCCCCTGACTAAGAATTTTCCTCGTCGACCAGTGGTCGTCATTAAGGACCATTAGTTGACTAGTCACCTGCATGTTTACGATATGAATTCAATTATTGATTTATATATTTTGGGCGGGGCAACACAATGGTTTGAGTTGAAGGTGTGAGAAAGAATAGTATCAGTAACATTGTTAACACTGTGCTACATTACAGAGAAATACAAAACCGTACTAATGAACCTTCATTAATATAGGCTTATATTTTATCTACAAGTGCACGTCACACACTGAGCGAGCCGCCTGTTAATGACGCTGTGGGCTAATGGGCATGTAGCTACTTCCATGTTTCAGATGCTACGTCATGTTTGTAGTCGACCAATGAAGATGAGTTTACATATCACCTTAGGTTCATCCTTCACCTTCTCAAAATGATCCCACACTTTGGATTTCCTGCGGAATAACCGCCAGTACCAGCCCTGGAAGTTAGGGGCCGTACACATGCTGTGTCTTTAACTGCTTAAGAAATGCGAGGTCGAGAACTGGGTGATATTCTTGTACCTTATTTGTGCCAGCTTACAAGAGCATGGAAGCAGGTTATGTCAAGAGTTAACAGTAGCCTTATAGCCTATTTACCTGAAATCCTGAGTGCAGAGCTGATCTTCTTCCAGGTGCTGTTTTAAGTGTGTAGATCTATCATCTGTGGGACAGATGTAAAGCTCTGGGTAGCCCTGTGCTAACATGATCAACTTTTCTGTATTTATCAGACTGAATATTTACTGAAGAAGGGAAAGATATCTGTCGGCTGTGATTGGTTTGTAACGTGACTCCTGTCTGGCCTAAGGTTTTGATTTATTTGATTTATTTGATTTAATTTAGAGATTCATTTTTTTTTTCCCCCTATAACTACCATGTGACCAATGAAATCTTGCTGACAAATGACCTTTCCGGTCGACTAACGTTTGGTGGACTATTAGGGGGCAGCTCTATTATGTCTTCTCATAAAACATTTGTAAAGCGCTATTTTTAATGTAATATATCATGCATTACATGTGTATTCACTGTCAGTCATTTTCTTCCATGCCTCTGTTGACACATTATTACATGTCTTGGTTAAAGCCACTATTGTCAATCAGCAGAATAGTTGAAGTCAAATGTATTCGGCTGTCCATCTCAACCTTTTCGTGTGTCTTGTTCTTGGATCGTCAGGAGGTCACTGTTTGCATGAAAAATCTGATTTACATTGTACAGTTTTACAAGTTTTGTGTGACTGCGTCAGTATTTCCAAGATGTTCATGAATATAGCGACGATGAACTCAGACATACTCAGACTAATGTACAACATGTCACTCTGACCTTTTTCCCAGGATGCTGGGAGGGCAGAAAAAAGTATTCCAATAATAAAATAGAAGAAAAACCACCAAAAAGGTGCTGGTACTGTGCCATACATGTATTCACACCAGTGTGAGTACAAAACGACATTTGCAATGAAATGGAAAATCTCTATCAGCCAACAGAGCTGGTGTGACCTCAGTGCTCTCGCACTTGGGAGGCGCACTGCTGGCAATGAGTCAGCCTTTTAACGTGTTGCTGTGGCAACCTGGCCAGACACAAAGATCACCTCTGTGTACGACTGGTTCGAGCCTGCTCTGCGACACAGGCAGCCCTTATATGCCGTATAAAGCTCACCCAGAGATCCCCGGGCTAGTTAAATATTACTTCAGCCCATCCACTCTACCATCCCATTGGACCCACCAAGCAGCCTCAAAGAGGAGAAACACAACGTGGCTGCAGGAGGTCTGAAGTGTACTGATACTTATTCCATACTGCTTTAATGAAGACCACATTTCCAGTCGAGATGGATCGGTCAGAATTGATCATTTACTAATGGAAACTGATGCTGTGCTGTTTGGAATGGTAATCTACTGTTGCCATCCACTAAAAATAGGAGCTAAGTGTTTGGCAGAGGACACATATCGGTCTCCTACATATAAGGCATGTTCTGAATTGGAAGCAGGGCTTTTTAGGGTGCTGCCCTGAGTGCTTGAGCAGGTCACAGCTTTAACAAAGTTAGCTGAAATGATGTTAAAGTACATACGCCCATTGACCTTTCTCTTTCTCTTCTCTTTGGCTTTCTCTGGTCCTAATGGTGCACACAGCTGTGCTTTGCTTTGTGCCAGGGCAAAAAGAGGCAGATCAGATACAGGACTTAACCTGGCTGCTACCTTTACTCTAAATGCCTGACAGGGATTTAATAGACCAAGTCAGTAAACGGCCATTTCTCTCACCTGCTCTGTTTCAATTAAGGGGCTGGATCCTCCTACGTTCACATCTCTCGACCGAATAATAGCCCAACATTTTTGAATGGGCAAAGATGGTGTGATGTTTTGGTCACGTCAGGGCTTCTTACACATTTTTCATTTCAAAATTCTATATTTTTCCATTCTGCAAAGGAAGCTTGGTCATTTCGGGCAGCCAAGTCCAAAGAAATATTCACCACCTTGTAATTCCAAAGAGATATTGGGAATTTCTAACAGCGACAATATCACCCACTTGGTGAAAAGAACTACAAAATTTGATAATAATACAATGAATTCAGTCTATGGAAAACGAGCACTTTGTTTTTTATGGTGCGTTTCCTTTGAACTAGGAAGTTGGACAGGAGGTAATGGAGTTGGACAAGTTCCCAGTCAGATATTTCAACTGCAACACCCCTCTGAAGTAGGGTTGGCCAATATGGACAAAAACTCATATCTCGGTGTTTTCAGGCTGAATGGCGATACACGATATATATACACGATATATATCTTGGTATTTTCCATGAAATGGGCTACATGTTCAGTAGCAAGTTGCAAGCTGATCCATGGCTGAAGTCGACTGTGTCTGCCTACAGCAGGGCAGGTAAAAGAAGTTTGCCTGTTGGAGGTGAGCTGTTTGCAGAGGTGCAGGAAGAGCCTGTGGTCTGCAGCTCTTCATCAACATCTCACTGTTCTGATTTTACTCTTCCTCCCTGCTGTATTATAAGACTTGTCTTTATTGAAGAAAAGCCGCCAATAAAGTTTAGGTGATTCGGTTATAAATATATTGTAATTCCTGTAGAGTTTTAAAAATAAAAGTCCCCTGTTATTTTGTTATGTAAAAACTTTTATTGTGAAGCACCAAAATAAGGAAATGTTGAGTTTCGAGCAGCAACTTCACACAACTTCTAATACGGCTAATAGCGAACATGAAACAGTCAAATAAAAATTATATCTAAAGTAAAAACAGGATGCAGGAGAGAAACCAAAGTCCAAACCACAGAGATTCAGTTCGAAGCTACAGAAGTACAGAGAGCTGAACACAGAGACTTTTAAAAACGCCTTTCTCTCTGGTCTCCTGCAGACAGAGGTGAGTTCAGTGTCACAACACACAGGCTTATTTGAGGGGGAGAAGCAGGGTCATCAAGGGTTGCCTGCGGTAGACGAGACATCCCCGCTACCCACGGGCCTGGCTTTTGGACTATGTCTCTGGCGTTGCTCAGCATACCACGGCGCGTCTTAACTGTATAGAAACTGAAATCGGCATGGCCAAACGTTAGAGTGGAAAAGGCCCACAGTATTATACGTGTGCTACTGCGGTCATTTCATTCATCTCACAGACTGATTTGAAATAGCACGTGCAACATATAAACTGATGTCACACTGCAGACTAACTGTCTTGGTTTTCCGACGTGTACTGGAATGCAGTCAACTCATATGTGACGTCATTCCCAGTTTAGATGTCCGAGGTGCCTGAAATGCAGCATTAATCTGGTTGGAACACAGTTATCTTGTGTATGTGATGTCAGTGTACTCTGCCTGCTTCCCGTTTTTGAATTTTAAGGCAAGCTGTGTTTCCTACTGAAGTTATTTTAATCATATCTGACCCTTCTCTTCTTCCTCATGCAGGGTACTACACTTGTGTGGAGGTTATCTTCACCCTAAGGCGACAGGTTGGCTTCTACATGATGGGTGTTTACGCCCCCACGCTGCTCATCGTAGTCCTTTCCTGGCTGTCCTTCTGGATCAACCCTGATGCGAGTGCCGCTAGGGTGCCTTTGGGTACGGATTATTTGATCAATTCCACCACCTTCCACTGACATTTACCAATACACACGATGTGTAAATATTCCTTGTGCTGTTTAACCAGGGTGGAGTGCACAGTTGGACGCTAGATCAGAAAGCCGGGTGGGTGAGACTGTTATCGAGGTAATTAGGTGTGAAAATTCTGGCTGTAAAAAGCCATGGGGGAAAAATGTAGTTGATCAAATAAAACTCTCCCTGTAGGATTTATATGTTTTTAGGAATCACTGACATTGTGGCCCCAATCATCTCCATCGTGACAACATCAATCACTTTGACACCATGAAGGACTTTATCTATCAAGCATGGTGCCGTGTCCATTGTTGTTCTATATGTGATAAATCACTGAATGTAGCTGTAATTGACAGATGGGACCCACCGCAGTCGGCTTTCGGCAAGTTAGTGCTTTTAAGCAGCACTTATCTAGTGTGCAGGGTACACTGTGGCAGATCTATAGGCCAGTGGTTCTCAAACAGGTGTCTGGGGACCCCCAGGGGTCCTTGAGGGAGTTCCAGGGGTCCCTAGAAAAACTAAAGAATAGTTTATTTTCACAATTTAACTATTCGGCTATAGAAGAAAGCCCAGTGTGAGCAAGAGTTGTAAGAGTGACTATTCTGATCATAGGTTTCACTTCCTTTACTGTTCGTTCCTTAACTGTAGGTGACAACTAATAAATTCTGATTGAAGAACTAAAATTGTTTCAGATGTAGGTCCCTGAAGCGAAATCTTATGAAATGGGGAGCTAATTTGTATCAGTTTAGAGGTGGTTGACACGAAAAAGGTCGAGAACCACTGCTATAGGTGACATGGGCAGTCACAAGGGAGCAGACCAGAGGGATAGGCACAAATATATATGTAAAGTAAATTTAAGTAAGAGCAGCACAAAAAAAGAAGAAAGAAGATGACAAAATTAGCAAATTTGTATATACCATATTCTGTTATTGTCAATTATTATTATTGTTGGTTAGCTAAAGTGGGATTTATTCTTATGTGTTGAATCAACACCTTACCTACGCCATAGCCTGACATGCCCCTCCCTAGACACGTAACTACACATCACAGTGATGCAGACCTCCTGTCTGTTTTTTGTAAGTTGAAACCATTTCCCTCAGTGGAAACAAAGCTTTTATTTACTTTAATTTCACAGATAAGAAACAATAAATTGTGAACACAATACAAAATAGCACCTAAAGTCTTGTGTGTGATTTATCCTGGCTTCATATGAGTACAGGAAATCTCCACTAGTTGCTGGGCTAATTTATACAATGTAAAATGCCATAGGCTTGTGCTAATAATGTTAGCATGTTGTATTTGTTCGGAAAACGTGTTTAGTATAACACAGTTGTTTTGTCTGTGAACCTTGTGAGCTGTAATGGAGTCAAATTTTGTAACGTTACCTTTGTTAAACGTTGCTGTTGTCCCTGGCTTCATATGAGTAGAGGAAATCTTCGTTAGCTGCTAGGCTAATTTATACAATGTAAAATGTCATAGGCTTGTGCTAATAATGTTAGCATGTTGTATTTGTGGGGAAAATGCGTCCAGATAAAGACAGATACTTTGCCTGTGAATGCTGCGACTTATAGTGAAGCTGATTTGTGTTCTTGTGTTTGAAATTCTCTCTATTAAGCCACGTTTAATTTGTTTATTGGATGTGTTTTGAATCAGGGAAAGTCTGCCTAGGGCAATCTGCTATGTCTGGCACTCCTAGTGTAGGTCCAAATACATGGGGATTTTAGCCCACGTTTAAGTGCAAAATCTGCAGTTTTTGCTGAATGGGCCAACTAAAAGGTTGGGTTTTTTTTTATCATTGGAAAGAAACCCGTGCTAATAGATTTGATTCCCATGTCTGTCATTGATCTGCAGACACACTCAATCACTTCAAATTACCTAAATACCTTAAATCTAAAATATCATCCCTCTACATTCCGTTTTCTTTGTCAGCCACTTACCCTGTTGAACTGTGTCTAACCACACTGACAAAATGTAACAACATTTAGTAAATCTTTGGCTACTCAATACAACTCAAGTTTAAAAAATGCAGGTGCAAGGCTTTGCTAATGTCAGGAAAGAAGTACGGGCTCTTGTGTGTTTCTGCTAAATCTTTATGTTAATCAGTGTGGGCAACTAGAGTTTTTCAGGAGACACTCAGCTGGCCAAACGAGCTACACCTGATCCCTATTAACCCAAATTAATGAAGGGGTGTGCTGCAGTGCAGGAGGAGCAGGGCTGTTTTGCTAAACCCGAGAAGCACACAATGTGTCTAACCTGAAGAAGGTCCAGTCAGATTAGTAGACTGTTAGCCTGAGCCCCGAGGGGATGAAAGAATGGTTCAGTACTGCTGGTGCTTAATTTATGTTGTTTTTTTGTTTATGCACTGAATAAATCACAGGCAGGGAACAGATGAGCTATCTCTAGTGTCCCTGTCGCTCACAGTGCTGGTTGTTGGCTCAGTCCTAGTTTCACCTGCATGATAAGAAAAGGGGCAGAAACTCTCAAACTAGGTTCAGACACTGTGTTTGGCCCTAATGGAAGACTGATATGAGGTCACTGCTTATTTAAGTGGTGACCTCACCTTTATGAAGCACACTCTTCCCATCACATCTTCATTGTTCACCATTTTCTTAATGTCTTTCTGTAGCCATGAATATTTCCAGTCTTATAGGTCACCAAAAAAGTGTATCCCATTATATTATTCTAGCATATCTTAAAGGTCCAGTGTGTAGGATTAAGGAGGATATGTTGGCAGAAATGTAATGTTGTATAAAAAGTATGTTTTCTTTAGTGTATAATCACCTCAAAATATGACTTGTTGTGTTCTCGTAATATTAGAATGAGCTTGTTATATCTACACAGGGAGCAGGTCTTGTTTATGGAGATCGCCATGTTTCACATTGGCCATCATAATTAGCGGACCCTCTGCGACAAGCAGCGCTGGAAACTGCTTTATTCAGTGTTTATACGGGTTTAAATCACTGAGACCATTTGTCTTGGAGAGGAAGAGACCTGGCTGCTATCTTTCCTCTAAATGTCTAACATGGATTTAATAGACCTCGTCAGTATAGTGCCATTTCTCTCACCTGCTCTTTTCCCCTTAAGATGCTAGATCCTCCTTCTTTCACATTCCTAGACCAAATAACGGGCCAACATCTTTGAACTGACAAATATTTCCCGTGCTGTGTTCAGACTGTCATTCAAGATTCCTTCATACTTTTTCATTTAAAAAAATCTTTGTCCATGCTGTTTAGGAACCCTGGTACTTTTGAGCAGCCAAGTCGCCAAAAAAATGTTCTCGTCATCTTGTAAATTTATATGTTTTGCTGGATATTTAATACTCTATTGTTCTAAAACTGGGCCCAGTGAGTGACCTGGTTGTTCTGGTTGTTACTGGTTGTGAATCATTAAAAATCTGGTTACTGTTCTTAGTGTTACTGTAATTTGAAGCATTCTCTGGCACAAGAATTTCCTTTGGGATAAATTAAGTTCTATTGAATTGAATTAAATCCCCCACTTGGTGAAAAGACCTACAACATCTGATAATATACAATGATTTCAGCTTATTAAAAAGATCTCGATGCTTGTTTTTTGTGATGCATTCGTTCCCTTTGAACTGGGAAGTCTGAATTTCCAAGTTCCCAGTTAGATATTTTAACTGGAACACTTTTAGATTTCAGAAAGTTACAGAAAGTCTGAAGAACCTCACCTACCCTGTCGTCAGATTCCAAGTTGGCGCATCCACGCATCAACAGCTGTGAAAGCTGTAGTAATATACTGTTTACTGTATACTTTAGGACTCCTGTCTTATTTGTGTCTCATTAAGTTGTACACACAGTACTGTCCAACTATCTGTTGACACGTGCTGTGATGTTTTTAATACCGCATAATACATTATTAACTGCTATTGCTAAAAATGTCTATCAACGTCAGACAAACACCGTTTTTTTTTACGTGAACCTGCTTTATTCAGTGTTTATACCAGTTGAAATCACCTGGTCTGTTTGTTTTGTAGAGGAGGAGACCTCTGCAGATAATTCAGCTCCCAGTAAAACCCTCCTAAACAACAAACACTGAAGGAATTCTAACCAGGAGCAGTTTCAGCCTGTTGCAATCTGCAGTCCTCATCAGTAGATGCCTCTAATCCCCCTAACTCATACACACTGGACCTTTAATGTGTTTGCAAATGCTTTATACATATTATTATCTTCCCCATACATGCAGGCTGACACTGCACATGGTAGAACTGACATACATTATCAACAATTCAGACAAAGCTTGTGTTTACGGGAAAAAATGTCCATTCCACTCCTTACTTTCTCCTCCTCCATTCTTTAACCTGTGTGTAATATGTCAGTGTCACCCACACACAGTATCACACGGGCACGTCTGTGTGTGCAGGGCTGCATGGATAAGATTATCCATTGTTATCCCTCTCCAGTCATCCGCTGTCTCCTTTTCCTCCATCCTCCCTCCAGTTGTTTATCACCACTTTCATCCCATCATCACTCCAACTCCTCCTGGAAGCCTCCTCTGACTCCTCTCTAAATGGGATCAGTCCAGGTCAGTCAACATTTAGGTGTGGGACTAGGCTCATTTGATGCTCTTCACTGTGTGTGTGTGTGTGTGCCATGAACATGTGTGTATGAGCCCATGATGTTCATTTAAGTGTGTGTTCTTGTGCATTTCCTTGCCACATAGAGGGTGTGAGCAAATGTTACAGTAAAATGGGTTTACCATTGCATCACAGAAATATGTTTGTCCCTATTTTCTGTCTTATATAAAGTCCAGCTTCATTTTGTACATGCAGCTGAGTGCATCATTGGGGAACAAAGCAAACAAGCCTATTTTAGTAGCACTACCTTTCATGTTATTCTCTCCTCATGGACGACAGGTGGGCTTCTAGGATGCTCTGTTTCAAAGTGTGTTCCAGTGAGGAAGGAGGAGTTTGATTAGAAAACCTGAACTTTGTACGAACCCTCCCTTGATGAGTGACCGTAATGAGGCCTGGAGGCGAAAACCCATTGGTCATTTCATTGTATTTATTACGTCTCTGAAGAATCATAACAGGAAGGGAAAGGGGAGTGAAGCCATTCATTGGTGGTTATAATACCATCACAAGAGAGTGGCTGTAATTATTTCTGCTGTAGCCTGAAAGAGTTGCCGCTGTGTATGTGTGTGGGGGGGGGGGGACTCTAACCTGTAATCCTGTTAGCTATCAGAGATAAAAACAATTTCAAATTACTGCTATTAGAAGCTGTCTGGGCTCTTGGAGATGTCCTAATAAAGGAAGTAAAGGAACAGTCATGAATTTCTAATTGCAGTCATGTTCTCAGAACCTCCATGTGGATGTGAGCCTTTTATTATAACTTTTGTGCATATTGGAGGATTAATTTGTTCAGCATTGTGCTTTGAAGAGGAAATGCATTGGGTTTTTTCAGCAGTAGGTGGATCGAATTCTTCTCCTCAGTGGGAACAAATATCCTGCGACACAAGAATGACTCTAATGTCTGTGGTGAATGTACACAAATGTGTTCATAGCATCAAATATCCAAAACTAAATGTATCAATGATAGGTGGTGGAAATGTTCCAGTTTAATTTTTTTCACATCCAACTTCCTCTCACTTTGCTCGCTGACAAGGTTAATTGCCTTCCGTCTTTGTTCAGGCATTCTCTCGGTGCTCTCTCTGTCCTCCGAGTGCACTTCCCTGGCTTCCGAGCTGCCCAAAGTGTCCTACGTCAAGGCCATCGACATCTGGCTCATCGCTTGCCTGCTGTTTGGTTTCGCCTCGCTGGTGGAGTATGCCGTGGTTCAAGTGATGCTCAACAGCCCGAAGCGCATCGAGGCCGAGAAGGCCAAGATAGCATCTAAGGAGAAAGCTGCGGGGAAGAGCCCCGCCGCCAAGAACAACACGGTCAATGGGACCGGAGGGACGCCGCTTCATGTCAGCACCTTACACGTCAGTGGATCTGGTTTGATAACTTGAGTGTGTGTGTGTGTGTGTGTGTGTGTGTGTGTGTGTGTGTGTGTGTCACCCTTCATAGATTACAAGAGTAACTGTATCTCCTCACTCAGTCAGACTTGAATGCCTTAAACAGCATCTAAATGTACTGTTTCAAGTGATAGAAGTATATCCACTGAGACTGTAACTCCAGTTTAGATCTTATGTCATGATCATCAAAAAATTATTTGGGGTTTCCTGTTGGCCTGTTGGTTAAAAAGCATGACATATAATTGCAACATCCCTGGGTTGATTCTAAATTTGGGCTTTGCACAACTAAATGAAGATGATGGACTACAATATTGAAGTTTAAAATGCGTGCTCCACTCATAGAAAACTCAGCTGCATATCAAATCAAGTGCTTCTCGACCCTTTGAAATCTGAGCAAATTGGCTTGATTTCATTAAAAAAACACGGGAAGAAATTAGTGAAAACTGAAAATTAAAAACAAGAACATTTGTTAAAAAAAAATTAGAAAAGATAGTTAGAAAGTTAAAGACAAACAAACAAGGAAATGTCTGGAAAAAAGTGCTGAAAAATGATAATAATTCTGCAACATTACTTTTTAAATATAATAATAGTAATAATAATATAATAATAGTAATAATAAATGTAGTTTTCCCTAGATTTTTTTTCTTTTTTTTTAAAAAAAATAATTTTCCATATTTATTTATTTTTTTTTGCAGTTTCTGGGACATATCTTACCAAGTTGCTCATTGCCTTTTTTCCCATGTTTTTGAAAGAAATCGTCCCAATTTGCTCAGAGTTCAAAGGTTTAAATACTTGCAAAAGGTGCCTAAAAGCAGAACAAGGAAAGTGATGTCGCTCCAGGTTTGAAAGGGTTGGACGATACTAATATTTTGCTGTGCATACCCTGCAGTGGCAGCTTGTGAAAAACATTCCTAAATGTTGCTGCTGTGGTCCGGAGTAAAAGAGTAATATACAACAGAGGGCAGACGGGCAAAGCAAAAATCCAATGTCTGGAGCAGAAGCCAAAAAGCTAGTCCCTCAAGGTGACTGCCTGTTGTTCCGATAGCCCAAAATTCTGAAGCCCTGTTGGTCTGAAAAATGTCCCATCAGACTGAAAGCCCATTTCTCTGAGCACCCGTTATCCCAAAAACAAATGGCCATAGCTCTGAAGTCCTGTTGCTCCACAGAAACACACGCCCTGCAGTTAGTTTGAATTTCTCAGCTGTGTTTGAGCCACCGATCCTGTTTTTTTCTTTTACCAGCTTGTCCCTGCTTTCCCAGCGACTGTTGTGCCACCAAACGTGGGTGTTTTGGGCCAAAACATGATCTTTTCTCACCATAACCAAGTGTTTTTGTGCCTAAACATAACCACACGTTCACCACAAAGTTCTTAACAAATGTAACGTATCTGTGTTTTATAGAAGTGTACATTGCAAATATTGCTCCAAAGTCCTGTTTCTCTGAAATAAACACTCCCTGCAGTTAGACAACCCACTCGCCAGAAAAAATGTTTGTATATGATTTAAATATTACTTTAATATCCATAAGTGAAAAACAACATCCCCGTGGGTATCGATGCTGCTGTTCATCACCATGTGTGTTTGTGTGTCTGTGTTTATGTACATGATTTGAAGTAAGTGCACCTGCAGCAGCACACAGTACCATGACAAAATGCACACTCCACATCAAACATCCCCTGGCAGCTTTCTAACAGCGAGGCATTGAGATCTAATCTAAATGCAAAACATGAAAATCCAATCATTAAAAATTGGCATTGTCTCTAACACACTCGTACACACAGCTCAGCCAGGACTCGAGTCTGCCACTCACATGCACATCAGGCATGCAGTATGTTGTGCGGGTCTTTCAATTGTACGCCTAATTGAAATTAATTTACCTCTGAGTCTACGTTAGTCCGCACCACATTTGGTTTGAGAGGATTACATTATTCCATTGAGGTTTAATGGGTTTTCTTGTCAAAACCAGATCAAAATAATGAAGCTCTAATGAGCTTAATGACTTCAGTGAGTAAGCATCCATAGTCTGATTAGATCCTGTTCACCCTGCGGGCCTTCAGGCAAGTTGATGAAAGGGATTTTTTGGACGACATTAAACTACATCCTTTTGCTGATAGTTCTTATAAAGCACTGTTTGTCCGCTGTGATAGCACATAGGGAGGTGTAGAGGAGTTCCAAGACTCCAGATGAGACAGCGACCATATTAGGCAACATTGTAGAGCACAAAGTATGTCTAATTTTGGCTCCATATTCTTTTTTTTTCCCTCTTAAAAATAACAGTCATTTTGATTTATCAGCATGAGTTTTGTCCAAGCTTCAGGATCAAACAGATCCTTTACTGGGTTTTCAAAGTGCGGTCTGTTTTCAGTTGAGTCCAGCAATCCTAAACAGCCTCATTTAAATGTTCCTCACAGTTTAGATGAAACCTACACGCTGAGTAGATGTGACGTATAAGAGACACCACTGCTACTGTCCACTCACACACACCACTTTTTTGTGTTGAACAGTAGTCAGAGAAAGTGGAGCATTCAGTTGTCTTCTGCCAGTGTTAGATTAATAGAGTTGGAGAGAGTGATTTATGCAGTGTGGTCCACAAGCAGGAAATCTATAAAGAGAGGACACGGATGTTAACCAAGGACAAACTGGACCACATGTAGTATTGTAATAGATGGGGAGTCTATATCTAGTTCTTGCAGTCAAATAAATTGCTATCTACCTTGTCAGAGACACTAACAGTGGATGTTGTTTACAAGGTAGAAGAATTTGGCCAACTCTCAATTTCCTCACCATTTGACATCAAGATTGAAAAGCTGATTAATAGCATGGAAGTAGGTAGACATAAATAGACTGTCGGATGGCTGTGGTTCAAAAAGGACTCAGTCAGACGTCTGTGCCATCTGGTGTGGTGGTATGTGCAAGAATCTATCCATCAGATTTCACATATATATCCATCTATACATCTCTCTGTCCAAAAGACTATATACATTACACAATAGATGGATACAAAGACATTCCTGTGGGGGTTGTAGAGAGAGGGGACAACAGGCAATGGATGTGGTGTGAATTCAAGAAATCAGTGCCAACATGTATGTTCTAATTGGAGCTGTAGGATGATGTCACTTTCGGACCGATCTCACTGAAATTCATGGAATGACCACAACCACATGATGTGTTAAAATTACGTGTGGTCACCCCAGAAAAATGCCAATGAAAAGTCATTATGGATCCTTTGTCGTGGTGAACACACAAATTACCTTGTTCAACAATGTCTTGCATTGGGCAGTGGTTACTGTGATGACTCTAAGTAGTATAAAGAGCGACGGTCTGGGTAGGCATGTGGTCAGGGTGGTGCATGGGTCAAACAAACACAGGACTTTCACCCACTGTTATTCTGAGGCCCCAGTAGTCAAAAAAATGTACCACTGGACTGAACGCTCATTTGTTTGACAGCCCGTTATCGCGAAAACAAATACCCATTGTTCCAAAGTGCTTTTTCTCCGACAGCACTCTCCAAACAGAAACAACTGGCTAATTATTATGCAGAATTTTGTCTTTGGACCTTCCAACTGTCCAACTTCTAATGGCTACTACTCATTGCCTTACTTTGTTGGGTTAGTTAACTTTAGGCATGAGGAGTGAGATTGGTTCGGGGATTAGAATATCAGAGTAAGCCAATCAGAGGCAGAGCAGGACGGATCATGCCTTTCCCATATTAATAAATACCCAGGTGCCTCTGTTTGGGAGAGTGTGTAGCAAAGAAAAGAGAAACGGCCCTTCAGAGCAATGGCTATTTGTTTTGGGAGTAAAGAGCTGTCATATAAATGGGCTTTCAGTCCAATGGGACATTTTTCAGACTACTGAGGCTTTGGCATTATGAGGCTGTCGGAACAATAGCATGGCAGCCTTTCACCCAGCAGACAGGTATTTGTGTCCCGAGTGAAACCAAAAGTCACATATTACTTATTTGACCTAAACCAAGTAGTTCTGGTGCCTAAACCAAACTGCAACTGTTTCACAGTGTTAACCACATGCTTAAAACTCCAACTGTTAAGAGGTCATGGTCATTTCTCATGTATCTGTGAGATTGCTTTAAAGATTTATTTGTCATGTAATGTTGATAGACTAAAAGAAGTAATAGGAATGCATGGATTGCAGTGTGCTCAGTCTTAGTGCCCTGATGAAGACTGTGTGGTTAAAACGTTTAAGGCCACGATCACACAGAAAGCGATTTGCAGGTTGTAAAACGCAAGGGGCACCACACTGCCTTTTTTTAATTGGATGCCACTTGTAAAACAAACAAACAAACAAAAAACTTCCTGCTCCCTTTTATTGTTGCCAGGCAACCACCTCATCTCGTCCTTACACTAACCTGCCTGTGTAACCAATCTATTGTTTTTTTCCCCCAAGTAATTAGTAGCTAGTTCCTAAAATGTTGAGGCAGAGGGTACTTGTTGTAGCTCTGGTTGAGGGTGAGAGGCTGTCAGTAAATAGTTTGTTGGGCACAGGAAAACAGAGATCTGTGTGGGTACATGAGACCCTAAAAAAGAGGGTGGATCACAGGGAGTACCACCAGTTGGTCCAGGAGCTTCTCCTCGATGATGGCTGTTTCCAGGCATATTTTAGGATGACTTGGGGACAGTTTGACAACCTGCTGTCTATCATCTGGCCGTATAGCTCTGGGTATCCAGGAACTGCTACCACCAGTTTCTCCTCCATTGTTTACCAACTATAAACTTGTTGTCCTGACCACCACAGAAGGCCCGCCTCTCAAATCATCAGACTGGACAATGGGAAAAAAGATGACAAAAAAAAAGAGACAATGTTGGGGGTTTTTTCATCTTGAGAAGTTCAGAGTGCTTCCGGCAAAAACGTCAGACGCCTAGAGTGCAGAAACAGGAGGCGTGTCGTAACGCAAAAACCGTGAGCAAAAAGCTTGATTCTCATTAAAAACAATTACATAAAGGCACCTCCAGCTGCTTAAATTCTTACTGTGTGATCAGGGCCTAATTAAGTCTTTATGGTGTTACGACGGCATTAAAAGCAGAAGTCAGATAAAGTTCAGGTGACGTTTAGGCATCACGTTTTGGAGCAACGGTTGGTAACAGTAAATCAGCGAAGGCAACAGCAACAAACAGAGCAGGCAGGTGAAGAGGGGGCTGATGTATATACTGGGTGAATAATGAGGACGTGTGGGGTGTGACTCCAGATGTGAATGTGGGTGTGATGATCAGCACTTCTGGATTTGGTTTCATTTGATTATTACTGTAGTGCTACACAGTACTAGATGCCAGTGTACAAACAAAAGAGTTTTAACTGGAGTAACAGTTGTGATAAAGTTAAGAATCACTGTATTCTATTCTGCAAGATTGGATTGTCTTTGTACCAGTGGTCAGAGTGCACATCTCTATCCACAGTAATCTCAGTCTACTGCTCAGTTGGTCAATTTTAACCTACTTTGGTCTGGTGACACTGCCTCAGGGGCTGCCTGCAGACTATGTATAGTTGATAGGTTTCAGATGAAATGCTTCAAAGCTCAATAATCAATCCTGTTTCCTCTCATGTTGTTCTCTTGTACCCAGGTGGCGGAGACGCGCTGCAAGAAGGTGTGCACCTCTAAGTCAGACCTGCGGACCAACGATTTCAGCATCGTGGGCTCGCTCCCACGAGACTTTGAGCTGTCAAACTTTGACTGCTATGGGAAGCCCATTGATATCGGCAGCGCTCACGGCAAATCACAGGCCAAAAACAACAAGAAACCTCCTCCCCCGAAACCAGTCATCCCCTCTGCTGCCAAAAGAGTCGACTTGTATGCCCGAGCCCTCTTCCCTTTCTCCTTCCTCTTCTTCAATGTGGTTTACTGGTCCGTATACTTGTGATTATTTCGAAATGGTCTCGTATCGTCAACCTCCCCCACTTCACCCCAATGAGTTCTTAATTGACTACATTCAAAAAGTTCAATTCCAAAGTCAGTGAGTGCGTTTACATGCACACTAGTATCCTGGTTTTGAGTCTTATCCTGTTTTCAGATGCAGGATGTGACGTTTAAGCCGAACATGAAAAACCTGGTTATTCATATCCCTGTATACATGATCATAACAGTATCCAGGGTCCTGTGTCCTGATTTCTCATCATCTCACCCACTATTTTTCTGTACTAACAAAGATTCAGAATCAAGATCAGGTGTTTACGTGCCAAAGTATCCTGGTTTCTATTGCAGTTCTCCAGCTAGCAGATCCAGGTTTCTGAAACCAGGTACGATGTTTACAACCCGAACATAACTAGGATGCTTATGAATGTGCATGTAAGCGCACTCATGGAGAAAGGTGATTCTTACCCTTACAAAATAATTGCTGAGAAAATAAAAACTTCTATGTATTATTACATTTATATTTACATACCAAAATAGACTATCATCATTTGTGTATTAAACAATGATTATAACTTAAACTTTCTTTACCTAAAATTGATATATAGCATCTTGTACTGAAAAACCTAATTTATTGATAATGGTACTGGAGAGGGTAATACAGGATTGATAACTGCTGTGAAATCCACAAAAATTAATTGCGTAACAACCGAGCAGAAGGTGCACAGATATATTAAAGAGCATTTGTAAATAGATATTTAATTTTTCGCTCTGCCCGCAAGTTTAATGAGTTAATAATTAATAAGGCATTTTATTTCAGCTTCAAGGCAAAGTGTAACATTGTAATTACATTGCATGTTAAAAAAATTGCATGTATATGAAGATAAAATCTAAATATAGAGATATATACAAAGTATTTATCATTGAATTTAATTATTCTTATGATTTGCTCTTGAGAAGATAAGTGGATATGTGAAACACTCCTGTTCCTGTCAGATGGTAACGTGACACTGCCACCTTTCCAACTAATGTAATGTTTGACATCACCCACCTGTAGCGTGTGTAAATGGGTCACACGTGAGCCGTGACCATGTATTTGTGAAATTTACAAGCAAAGATTAAATAAAAGATCAAATCACTTTTCACCACTTGAGTGTGATTAAAGACGAACACACAGATTTGAATTCTGAAACAATGTTTGTTATGTTTTTTTGGTGACTGTAATTAGTGAAAAAGCAGTTTGTGTAAGGGTGCTCTCTCTCCTGCCATTTGGTTTGGTTCAATCAAACTCAAATTCATTTGCTTCCTAAGTGCAGTTCATTTGGGCAGGTGTGAACACAGCAATCACACTCAGGTGTGCATCAAGACACCCGGACTGAGACCTTGAAGAGGTGGTCTCGGTCTGGATACAAACGAACTCTGGTGCAGTTTGTTTGTGGTGAGAAGGTGTTCCGACCTGGATCTGAACCAACTGCAGTCACATGACACATTGTTTAGGTTAAACATGAGCATGTTACAGTCCTGGAGGATTATTAATGTGCACCTCCTCCTGTACTGCCTTAAAGGGCCAGTGTGTAAAATGGGTTGAAAACAGTGACATCAGTGGTCAAATTCTAGATTGCAGGGTTCACTCGCTCACCCCTCCCGTCGGGTAAATGACGGCAGCCTCGTAGGGACAAAAAGCCTTGCGCGCGAGTTTTTCAGGAGTAGGTCTATCTAGCGACGAGGTAAATGTTTATTTAGAAATCTAAACCATGTTACGATATTGTAATGAATTCCTCACGAGTAGGAGACCAGAGGAGCGTTCGGGAAAAAGGCCAGTTTATTTGAGCACTCCAAAAACTCCGGTAACACTCCAGGGGGTAAAAGACTCCATCCCAAACTCTGACTCTTCTAGCGTAACACACACAGTTCATACACACATACTCGTTTATTATACCGAGTGGGGACCCCCCTCCCCTCTCTGCTCCGCCAACCTCCAGCCCGCACACTGACTGACAGCGTAACCGGTAAGCAGAGCTCAGCTGTTTATTTAGCCTAGCAATATCTCCGGACTATAGTAGCTGCAATGGACGACTTTGAATGCGATTTTGAAGAGTTTCTTGTAGCAGACACAGACCCAGAGCCATACCTGTTTGAGCCGGAGCATACAGATGAGGAACTCCATGTGTTTGATGCTGAGCGGGCGAGAAGAGAGGCTGAATGCACAGAATGGGATTCGGTGCTACCATTTTTGGGGAGATATATCACCAGGAGGAAAAGCGCCGCAGAGAGTGCATCACAAGGAATGAAGTTGCGTCTTCTTTTCCTCGCAGATGACGGTTCGGGTTCATTCTCTCCTGTTGCGTAGTAAGTGTGGTCCATTCGCAAACTTTATAACTAAAAAACTTTTCACTTCTCTCTATCGACAAACTACTAACACTCTCTGCTGTTTCCTCCTCCTCCTTCTTCCTTCCTTCTGCTGTCTTCATTGGTTTATTTATATACGCGAAACGCGTTCTCTGGCTGGCTGGATTGTCCGCTCGGTCTGCCGTACATACATGGCGACGCAAGATGGTGACCTCTCTAAAGCAAGGCCCTTGCTATATATATAAAAGCATAATTATAAGGCTACGAAAACCAAACGAATTTTATTTTATAGCGATTATACACTTATATAAACATATCAATGGGTAGAATATTCAGATTCAGATTCAGATTGACAACAAACCATGCCAAATATTACACACTGGCCCTTTAATATGCACATTCAGCACATCCAATGCATCAAAACATTGTTTTCTAGTTGGAGCCGCGCCTCGTTTTCAAACTGTATGGTTTGACTAAAATGAACAATGACAGCAATATAGTCCACGATGAGCAGCGCTAAAATCAACCTGCGTAGTTGTCCCTCCATTGTGACATTAGAAAGTGTCACATTTATCTTGCAAGTCTACTCTTCTTCAACGTTTGCTTTACTTCCTGGATTTTTCCCACATGGAAATTCTGACCAATCAAGAGCAGCTTTCTCACACAAGGTATTTTATCTGGTCCTCTTGTAAATGCTGCCGTGAGAACACGAACCAACTCTAAGCAATTATACAACTTTGTGACAAAATGAGTCCCTGATTCAGACCAGAGGAGATGACTTCAGTGTGAAGGCACCCTAAGATTTAGTAGGATTTAGTGGCATCTAGCAGACAGGATTGCAGATTGCAACCAGCTGAAACTTCTCCCCGTTATAATTCCTTCAGTGTTCAACATTTAGGAGGTTTTTACCAGGAGCTGAAATATCCACAGAGGTCTCGAAAACAGCTTTAAACAGTGAATAAAGCAGTGTAATGTTACAAATTAATGTTTCTCCGACACTGTTTGGAGCATTGTAGACAGGCTGCTAGTCCAGCACCTGCTAATGTGTGCTCACCTTACTTCTCTGACTTAAGATCCAGATGTTCAGGAGGTCCAGTGTCTGTTCTGGGCTACTGTAGAAACATGGTAGTGCATCATGGTGATCTCCTTGGATGAAGACCTGCTTTCTATGTAGATATAAACAGCTCATTCTAAGGTACTGAAAACAGAACATCTGTTATCCTACACACTGAACCTTTTCAGACTCAACCCTGCACTTCTGTCACATGAATCTGTATTTCTAATCCTCGAGGGACTTGAAAAAGTCCACATGTCCCCTTCACTCTGCCGACATGCATCCTGCACATCACACAACAACACAGCTGTTCTCCCACCAAGGCTTGACCTCTCCTAATCAACCATCACCAGCCAAAACAGCCATCTATTATTCATGCAAACCTGCTTGGAAAATGACCCCCGACTATCATTGTGAGACTCCTCATATGAAATCTGTCTCCGGCTTAATGAAGCAAGATAGATGCTGACCTTATGTCATGACAACAGGGTCGTATTAATGAAGTCTGAGGCAAATTAGACCGGCGATGCTCATGTAAAGGAACAAAATTGTCATAGCTGGGATTTTTTTGATTTTTTTTTCGGTAGCACAAAATCAGAAAACAAGATTTTCTCTCTCTCTCTCTCTCTCTCTGGCTGCCATGGTTACAGACATGGGAAAGGATTTTTGTCTGTCACTACAAAAAAACCTGCCTGAGACACAGAACGGGAGTCAGACTGCAGCGAGACTCAAGTGGAAAAAAAGCCTCTAAAATCACAGATGAGACATGAATCATCCAGAGACGCGCATGTTTTCACAGATTAATGAAAAACGCATCTGTCTGTGTTAAATTTTGACTCATCTGTAGATTCATTGTGGCTCTGACTGAATCTCAAATGAGAGAGATTCTGCATTGCAGTGCCCTCCAATGGCCACATCTATATTTGTTTGAATGTAATAAGGAGATAAAATGCTCTCCTGGGAGGATAAAACAGATGTAGTGCCAGGTTGTGGATAAAGTATCATAATGGCACTCCCTGAAAAAGGAGGCTGATTTTCACATCATGTAAAATACAGCTGTCTACACTGGAAGGTTTTCAGTTTGGCACATAAATCATGATTATATGATATTTTCAGTGGTGAAACTACTTTAAATTATTAAAGTCAAAAAGCTTTAGAAGAGCTGAAGCAATGTTTGGCATCTTAGCAGCTGCTTTTTCTTAAAATCTGGTTATTAGCCGAGGCTGTTAAAAACATTACAACATGCAGCAGCTAACAGACCAACAGTGCTGCAAGGGAACTCAGGGGTGTAAGGATTGAATCCACGACACCAGTACAGTAGATATATCAACTACAGTCCTTAACACTGGTGTGACTGGTGTGACTCATGTGTCTCTTTGTGTGTTTGTATGTGTGTGTGTTTGTGCACGCTCCACCCCCGCACCCCAGCACCCTGCTAGCAGCACAGTGCAGTAACCTATATCACACAGGGTGCTCTCTAATCCAACATGACCTCTCACCAGCCCGCCACCCAGGCCGCCAAGAAAACCACCATGACAGTCAGGCGATGATTAGTGGAGGAACAGTGGGGGAGGAGAGGCCACGAGGCTTATTGGAAGCTCATTTACTGTGAATAAAAGCTTTCACACGTCAATGTTGTGCTTTCGCAACCTCATCCTAGCCCCCTAAAATTCATTGATACAGAGTGTACACTGAATTTCTGTCCAAAAGAAATAGAATTCTTACCTCCATCTATATATCCATC
Source organism: Epinephelus fuscoguttatus (assembly GCF_011397635.1). Classification (NCBI taxonomy): domain Eukaryota; kingdom Metazoa; phylum Chordata; class Actinopteri; order Perciformes; family Serranidae; genus Epinephelus; species Epinephelus fuscoguttatus. The sequence continues at coordinate 10,650,441 of NC_064760.1, read as the reverse complement.
TATATATAGTTGGAAAAAAAAGTTTTGTCTTTTGACATTTGGGGTATAATCGCTGCTCAACCCTCAAAACATACGTTACGTGAACTGAATTACCGATATGGAAAATTATGAGTCATCTAAAGGAATTGTAAATAAAACTTGTGTTCATCAAGCATTAATTTGGCATATTTTGTTTGGTTAATACTTGTGAAGACGTTCTCATGTAATATAGTTAAATCTAGTAGTTCCCAACTGGTCCAGCCTTGGGGTCCAGGGTTCTCATTTATAAAACAATGCGTAGGATCCATACTAAAAAAGTATGTTTGGACAAAACCCAAAAATGGCGCGCGCCAAAAATATTCGACAATCTCTACAATCAGGCTTCCACTTCACTGTCTGCATCGCCAATTTCCAGTCTCTAAAATGTCCATAAGCATCAAGCATCAAAGTTTATCCCACCAAGTCTGTTTTTATAGATCACAACTTTTTGTGTGGGAAGTGGTGTATGCCTCTTTCAGGTCACGTTTTGTGCGTAGTGTTTATAAATGAGACCCCAGATTTCTCCCTCGTCATTAGTTTAAGGTCATCACAGTTTGATTTAGTTAGTGTCATACTTGCATTTGCCCATGTCGTTGAGGTAGTTTGCTGTCGCTGTCAAGCAGCTGTTCATTATTTACTCACTCTACAGCAGGGGGTGCCACTTCAAGATAAAGCTCTGCGCCTCCAATGCCACAACTCCACAAGGTTTTCTTCTTCCTCTTTGCTTTTAGCGCGTTTTGCCTCCATGGCGAGCTGCTGTCCGTCTGTTTGTTTGGGTTTAGCACCAGTGCAGCATTTTATGCTGCATTTCTATTGGTTGGTTAGTAGACGTAGATCATACAGCAGTCACACTGTGAGTCGGTCATCCCAAATTTCTGACACTGTCAGAATTTTATCCCAGGCTGTCTTTGATTGCAAGACCGTGGCCATCTTTGAACCTCTCTCACTGTGCGACGCAGGACCGCCGTTTTAGAGCCACGACCAAAGATATCGTCACGTTTCTTTTACGTTTTCTTTTACATCTTTCATCCAGGACAGCCCAAAGTCATACAGTATATACCGGGCTTGAGTAATGTGATCATGGTGTAGTTCATTTATAGCCTAATGTTAGCTTTTTACTTTTAGGATTTTTTTCACACCTAAATGCAATCGCCAAAGTGGTGTTAATTTTTTATTATAAGATTATAGATTATAGAGTATTTTGCTGAAGTAAGTGTGTAACTATCACAAACTTTTGTTTGCCACAGAGCTTCTTTTCTGCAATAATTAAAAGTCCAATGAAAATATTCTCTAGTTTGTTTGTTTTTTGCCAAGGGAACAAGGGCAACACTAACTGGGTCCATGTCATTGGTTCGACATCCCATTAGTCTGACTGTCTGCGGTGCTGAACGGCTCGCGGCAGGCGTATGGTGCTCCGCGACCAGCTTGAGGCGGAGCAGGCTCACGGCTTATGTGTTTGTCACTTTCTTTTTCATTTTAACCCACACCATGATCTTTTCCTGACCCTAACCAAGTGGTTTTTGTGCCTAAACTTAACCAGACCTTAACCACAGGGCATCATGATGATTTCGGAACGGACTTAGGAACAATGAGTTTAATATGGTCGGAACAATGGGATGTCGAACCAATGGGCTGTCAAACCAATGGGCAGTTCCCCACTAACTTCCATATCGGCCGACAGAAAACATGATCCTTAGAGTCCTCTATTCAGTTCATGAAAGCCCAACACACACACTCCGCTATTGAGCGTCCAGCTGTGATTATAGCCTAAATATCGAGATTCTAATTAATTTGAGGCACATTTTTTCCCCCTACATAGATCATAAACCCATGACTATAGAAATGACTCATTGAAATCTGTTAAAAAATATAAATCCTATAGCGTTTTTTATCCAGAAAACTACAAGTCCCCTGTTTACTTGTTAGACAAGTCTTGCCTTCTCCAATATGGGGTGACGACGACGTAGGATCCAGCAGCCAGCAGCATCTACAGAACGTTTCTGTATCTATGGATGAACCTACCACCATTACCTACAATAAGTGACGTCCTCACTCTGTGTATGAGTGTCTCTGTTAGTTGTTTTTGTTTACTCACTGTCATGTGTGTACAGTGTCATGGGGGAGTTTTCACGGTTCCATAAGAAACCCGAGAGATAATAGGCTATTTTTCTGAATGCCACAGTGGATTTCAGGTCAGCCACAATTTCCCCGTTCCCCTGTGAGGCACGGTGGCTATTTGGTGGCAGACTTTTGGCAGAGCTTGAAATGTGGAAGTCTACAAAGTGTGGAGGATACTATTTCCTGTCAGAGGTCAAGGTGATGTGGAGCTCGCTTCCAGCCAGACTCAACCAATCTGTCAAACAGCCGTGACTGTGGGTCCCGTCATTACAGTTAGTTCTGCCCAAACCAGAGAAAAGATAGAGTGAAGGGAGACGGGGTGGCGGTGGAGGTGAAATAACACCGAGTCTGAGAGGACTGATAATGGAGGGAATGACCGAGGGACCTCTCTTTAATTGTAATTACATTTTAGAGAATTGGAAACTACTTATTATATTTTTATGCATCTTTTCATATTTTGAAGTAGATATTTCGGCCGTGCGGTAATAAAACAACAATCGCTCAGCTGGAAACACAAAAACCATCAAGCAGCAAGGCGTTCAGAAGGATGCATCATTAGTAGAGGGACACAAAATAGATGCAGGAGATGAAATACACAATGCAGGCAGATGGAAACTATTATGCTTGATGATGAGCGAATATCAGCACAACACTTCTCATTTGCACAGCCGCATGCTTTCAAACCTAAGAGCCCAGTTTGAGCTCAAACATTCTGCTGGCTGATTTTTCAGTGATAAACAATGATTTTGTGAGTAAATATGACTCATAACTAAACCCCATCTTTCAGTGCAAGGCTCAGTTTTAAAATGACATGTTAATTTTTGTCACCGGAATAAAAATGTTTCCTCCCAACAACATCCTGTATCCGGTAATACTTTGATATTACTTTTATAAGGATTGAATGGGTTTTGTATTATGAGTTTTGAGGCTCTCATCTAATCCAAGGCTGAAACAGTGTTCTGGAGGTCAGATGATAAAAGGAGCTGGGTGCAACATTGGTACGGATTGAATGCTATTGACGTAAGCTGATGCAGTCAAAGTGTCCAGTCTCAGCACTCTCTCTGACCTTGGGAGCGATCCCCGCAGGTTTAACTCCCCCCGAACTCTTCTAATGGCAGTAAATGCTTGGCTTAGCAACTTCTGTGTGTCCAAAAGGCCTTGTTATGTATTCACATCAGCTCTTTACTTTACTCTGAGTCACTGTCACGTCAGCAGCAGCTGTAAATCAAAAGGTGCTGCTGGTGTCAAATTCCTGATCCATTGGCACAATGTAGAGAGTCACGAAAACAGTGTTCGTGCTGCATTTGTTTCTCCAAAATTTGAGTCGTAACTTTAAGTTGCAATTCCTAGAATTAGCTACAAATGTTTGAACATCATTAAATACTTCTTTTTACACACATGAATTGACATAGTGTGTAATAGAGACATAACATGCTCCTCTATATACATTTATTTTTCAATTTAGAGGTATCATTCTTTTTATCCTACCCTGCATAAAGTACATCAAAAATAATGTTTCCATACAGCCTGGAGGGCAGCACAGTGGCTCATTGGCTAACACTGTCACCCCATAATTTTAAGCCCAGGTTTTCTCCTTGGACTTGCAGTTAAGCTGGATGGGCAACTCTCATATTTATGGACGTGAGTGTCCGTATATCTGTGTTAGCGCAGTGTATAAGTACAGACGTGTCTGAAATGCAGTACGACCCTGCTTCCTGCTCAGTGTGTGCTAGGACAGCCTCCAGCCTTGTGGAACGTGCTGACAATAAAGAAGAGAGTAAAGAGAATTGATGATACAGATATATATGCTTTATCATTTCTGACCAATAAGACAGTTGTCTCGACCCAGCTCAGTCGCCAGAAGAAAATGCTGGTATTGCATGTTTCTAAAAACCACAAACACGTTACATTTGCACACTTCATACCTATCATATCAGTGTTTGTAAAATAACATAGTGTGTGAGCTGACTTTGTCATCAGAGGGTGAAGGTGATAGTAGTGACATGACTCAGGTAGGATGCCTGCCAAGCTGCAGACCACTGTTCAAGACCAACAGTCAACAAAACAATTTTTTTTTAGCAACCCATCACTGTGTTTCCTGTCGGGATAGTGCCACAAAACGCGGTTGCTTATTTTACTTTGGAACTGCTTTCATTCCTGTTTGAATAATGCCATAAAAAGTAGTTGTTTTTACAGAGACATCGTTGTGTTTCCTGCCACGATAGTGCCACGACAAGGGATTGATTTCCACCAAGATATTGTTGTGTTTACAGCGAGGATAGTGCAGTGAAACGTGGTTGATTTTTATCAAGTCATTGCTGCATTTCCTGTCAAAATAATGCCATGAAAAGCGGTCGTTTTTAATTGAGACATCACTGCATTTCCTGCCAGGAGAGTGCCATAAAAAGCAGTTCTGTTTAACCAAGACATTGCTGTATTTCCTGTGGGAATAATGTTGCAAGATGGGGTAATTTTTCCACAGAGACATCGCTTCATTTTCTGCCAGGATAATGCCGCAAGAAGGAGTTGTTTTTCAGTGAGGCATTCCTGCGTTTCCTGCCGAAATTGTGCCACAAAAAGCACTTGCTTTCAACTGTGACATGGCTGCCGTTCCTGCTGGGATAGTGCCGCAAGAAGGGGTTGTTTTTCACCGAGGTATTGCTCCTTTTCCTGCCAGGATAGTGCCTTGAAAAGTGGTTGATTTCTATTGAGTCATTGCTGCGTTTTCTGTCAGTATAGTGCTGCAAAAGTGGTTGTTTTTAACCTGGACTTTGCTGCTGTTTGTGCTTGGTTAGTACCATGGAAAGTGGTTGTTTTTAACCAAGACATCACCGCATTTCCTGCCAGGATAGTGCCACAAAAAGCTGTTGAGTTTAACCAAGACATTGCTGAATAATGTTGCAAGAAGGGGTATTTTTTCACAGAGACATCGCTTCATTTCCTGCCAGGATAATGCTGCGAGAAGGGGTTGTTTTTCACTGAGGCATCGCTACATTTCCTGCTGGTATAGTGCCACAAAGAGTGGTTGTTTTGACCTGGACATATCTGCCAATTCTGCCACTTCTGCCTGGATAGTACCATGAAAAACCACTGCTGCATTTCCTGTCCGAATTGTGCCCCCTAACCCTGGTATTTTAAGCTAAAACATGGTCCATAATCAAGTGGTTTTAGGCCTAAACATGACCACACATCAACCACAGTGTTGTAAAAACACAGTTTGATCAAATTTGCTACATAGTAACGTACAAAGGTAATGTATACATGGAGTGTAGAAACATACAATGCCAATACTGTTTTTGCCAATTGGGTTGTTTGGCCAGCTATTTTATTTTGCATCCAAATGGATTGAGTCTCATTTAACCATTTGATTTTTTTTTTTGATAAGAGCAAATCTCTTAAGACTCTCTACAACCTCATCTTTGAAGGTTAGTCTAAACCTAATTCCGAAATGTGGAATCAAAGAAGGAGAGATAAGTAATTTAGTAAACATGCCTCCTGTGAGGATCCTAATGGACTTCCAGAGAACACTTGCAGAAACATTTATCAATTGTTTCTGTGTAGTGCAGCTGAGGGGGCCAAGGGAATCATTGAAATCATTAAATCCTGTTGCCAAAAGGTCATGTGTCAGATCTCCACGACGACAGCCAGTGTTTGTCCAACACAAACTAAGTGTCTCGTTGCAGAGCCCTCGAGTGAGACACTAAAATGCAACCCATTGTCAGTCTCTCCACATAAGAACACCGACTATATGCCAGAAATGTAAATGCTTTCTAGGAGGCAGTTGCTCAGGATTTCTGGGACATACAAACCTGAGTGGTTAAACAATGCTCTAAAGGTCACTGACTTGGTTTGAGCAGCTACGAAGTGCTGAATTCTCCGGGAAGACCAAATGTTTTCATTAGCAAAAAAATGTGTAAAAATTTCCATCTCACTCTTGTGGTTTATTCGTGTAAACTGACTGAAAGGTAAACATTCTCACACAGCCAGCGGGTTCATGATTTGATTATGAGTATCTCTCATTTCACTCCTAAAAACTCATTACAACGCTCTTCAGCTTTGCGACAGTTAAATTATCTTGCAGGCTGCAAATTCAGTACATTGGAGAATGTGCTGTAAGATAATCAAACTGAAATTACATTTCAATCCAGCAGCAGCAGCAGAATGAATCCATGCATGACAGAATCTCCAGACAAGGTCAAACAGATGACATGTGTGAGAGTGTGAAACACAAGCAGCTGAGCATGCCATGAGAGGGATTTACATTGAGAAGAGCACCAGAAAGCAAAGGTTTGGGTGTCCAAGTCATGTGGAGTGCAACAAGTAGAGTTTGGCACTTGCACTGAGCTAGTCAAGGGAAATTCTCGTTTTCAAACAACCTGACTCGGATTTTCATAGTTTTGGCCGTTGTTCCTATTGCTAATAGAAATATTGTACCCATTAATGTCATCGTTGATATCTGATAACATAACAAAGGAAGGACTAAGTCATAGTTTGCAAGTCTCAGGTAAGTCTCAAGTCTTCACACTTGAGACCCAATTCAAATCCCAAGTCATGACAGTCCTAAACTTTGAGTTTCAAGTCCTAAACTAGTCATACTGTGCTCTAAGCAAAATGTAATGCCCTTTAAACATCAGAAACATCAGATTTTAATGATGTAATTCTAATGATGATGAATTTTTGGTTGTGTGGACCCCAGGAAGAGTAGTTGCTACCTAGGTTGGGGATCCAAATAAATAAATAAATTAATTAATTAATAACATATTATATATAAGCAGGGTGGAATGCATGCACCTACCCTGTGGCAGTCAGATGCAGAGGCTTTGTTGGAAAATCCACCCAACAGCTGCTAAAAACCCTCGGAGTCACCGGGTCCAAGCAAAAGAAGGCACCCTGGGAACTGGCCAAGGAGGCAGAGAAAGGGAGCTGCCGGCTGTGGCTCAGTAGAAGAGACCCAAAATGGCAGTGCAGTGCCCTACCACCTAGAGATGTTCTGGGATTCAAGGGGCGAAACATCTGTGAAGGGTGGCTCCCAGCTGGCAGCCCTGCGGCTAGCCTGCTGGCACCGGTAGAGGTGCAACAGGCAGAACTGCCTTGCAGGTAACAAACACCTGTGCTTGCATCTATTAATTTACAAAAGTCATGAATGCTATTAAAAAAAGTATTTAGTTGTTGAAACAAATGCAACTGAACTTGATGATAAAAAAGGAGTGCTGACATTGTTCTTTCATAGCATGTAGCACTGTTAACCACAATCTAATGAATTTTGTATATTTCTGTCCTTTTCCTGTCTTGTTTAACTCGTCTCATTTTGGGAAACTTTCTCTTTCGCTAACTTTCAAGTCAAAAGGCTCAAGTCCAAGTGAAGTCACGAGTCACTGGTGTTAGAGTCTGAGCTGAATTGTGGATCCTGTTTGATTTTGGCAAATTGAGTCTAGTCTTGCATAGCCAGACTTGTCTCCACAGTGCTGTACGTGTCATTGCCAGAAAAAGTTCTGAAATCACTGATAATCATCCTGCTATCAGGGACAAAAATGCTGTGGCTTGTTTGTGGTTCTGTGGACCAATCACAATCATCCCGGGCAGTGCTAAGCCTAGGATGCAATGACGGTGCTCTTGCACACGGTAGGAGCTGAACATATTAGAATGGCTTTGCAAAAGAAAACACCACAAAAACAGTAACAGATGTACGTCACTGTGTTCCAACTTTTAGTATTAAAAAAGACAAACAGAACTTGATTATAGGTACCCCAGACACAAAGCCTACAAGCCTAGCTCTGGAGAAGCTCACTCAACCTGTTGAAACCCCAGACAATTTGCTGGCTGCATGTGACTCTCGCAGAACATTATTACGATGATATCACAGAGGCTTGTGTGAAGTGAAACAGATTTGGTGTTTAAAGAAGTGGTAAATCATCTCCAACTGGCTGTGTCAGAAAACGGATCAACATCAAGCATCAAAGTCCTGTGAGACGGAGGCTGGGCTTTTCTGAGGTGGGTTCACAAGTTGTTTCATTCGTTCCAAATCTTTGTCAAAACTTGCCATTATCAGAGGAACAAGAAGAAGAATGCCGGCCTAAATCAGCACCCAATGGCAAGCTTATAGCCACGGTCTACATGAACTCGAGTCTAAAGTTATCAAGTTTGTGATTTGAGTCCTACTTGAGTCCAAGTGATGTCACTCTAGTCAGCACCTCTGAAACATGACAACATCACTTATACAAACCATGACAGCGTAAGAAATGCAAGCAGTTAGACAAATCAGGCAGGTTTTAAACAAACCCCAGTTTTACATGTCTGTAATTTCTAAATGATTTTGTACTGATTTCCCAGATGCTTCCTGGAAAAACCTCTAAATTTGGACTAATTACAGGGAAAATAGAGTCAGTGAGCAGTTAGCACACTTTCTGTTAATGAATTCCAACTAATTGCTAATGTAACTTTGAGAGTGTTTTAGTCAGTGTAAAGCAGTTCAAATGAACATGCAAAAATGTTAAATATGCCCACAGGCAAGCACACAAGGCAACATGAAAAGTAAAGTTTCCATAAATAAACACATGATGAATTAAAATAGATATCAGGGTTTCAAAATTACTTACTACAAGTCAAAGAGTCCAACAAAAACAGATTAAAGATAAGCAGAATTCTGTGTATGTGTTTGTCCTCATGCTTTTCTTTGTTGCTTTTTTCTTTAGTGGCGACAGTAGCTCAGTCCACCGGGACTTATTTTGTGAACTGGAGGGTTGTAGGCTCAAGTCCCTGTGTGGGCCAAGTATGGACCGTGGACTGGTAGCTGGAGAGGTGCCAGTTCACCTCCTGTGCACCGCAGAGGTGCCCTTGTGCAAGGCACTGAACCCCCAACTGCTTGGGGCACCTGTCCATGAGCAGCCCCCTCATTCTGACATCTCTCCATTTGATACATGTATAGATCCTGTTTGTGCATGTGTGTGTATATGACAACAGAGTGAAAAAATTGAATTTCCCCTTGGGGATTAATAAAGTATATCTTCTTCCTTGTTTCTTCTTCTTCTTTCAGGGGGCTTTAAATGGAGGAATTGACCTTTAGCTAAACCCCGCCCCTTTGTGATAGTCCAACAAGCTGTCAGAGTAAGCATGGAGCCCACACTGTGACTAACTGCACTCCCTGAAGAAATATGATCATATTTTTGGAAAGTGAATCCAGAGAGAAGCAGACAGAGGGGTCTACAGTCTGTGTTTGAAGGATATATCCAGGATGTCAAACTGACTCAGCAGCAACAACAGGTTAAAAAGACAAAGATAGTTAGAAGCTAAAGCCGAACTATAGGCTACAGATCACAGTGTGAAAGTGAACCACCACATCACTGCTGATCGCCACACAAGACAGTGTATATAAAGGGAAACCTCTCTGATATTGAACCATCTGTGTGGCATCTCAGTGTGTGCAGATGAACGGTGTTTGGCTTTGACCCTGTGCTGCTGCCAGCATCCGGACCTCCGCCCCCGGACAAGCAGGGATCTTCAGAGGGAAGTCAAACACTGTTCATCTGCACACACTGCGATGACACACAGCTGGATGAATATGAGCAAAGTTTCCCTGCTTCCCTTCACTGGTTCCTGTACAGCAGGGTCGGTCTGTTTTTCACTGTTATAATCATCAAAAAGCAAAAGCAGCATGTGTATACATTCAGTAGGCTATATCTTCAGTAGCTAGCTAGCTAACCCTACACTTTTCAGGGTTTGATTTTGGTTTTGGAACAGGGAAGAAACGTATATCTTTTTCCAACCTCTCCAGGTAACGAGTATCATTAATACACGACGTGCCCCAGACACAACATTTAGCTCCAAATCCACAAAACCAGCCTGAAAATGGAGGAAATCTGAAACGACTGCATTAGAGTCAATGGAGCACAGCTGTGTCTGAGCCGCCCCGATACTACGTTATGATTGGCTAGTCTGCGTCCAGGGGCAGGACTTAGCGAAGGGTCATCCATGGAAACATCTTGAACATTACTAAGAAATTATTTGGGAGTCAGGTGCTCTCTTTTTATTCATGTGTATTTCCAAATACAGTTTATATAATAAAATTAAACTGTTTGAAACTGATCTGATTGTATTTTGTTGTCAATTGTCGCTGTGTTCCCTGATTTCAGTACTCACCTTGTTGACCATATAATGTTATATCCAAAAAATGATGGCCAACATCAAGTAAATAGGGCTGATGTTATAATAAACTAAAGTGTTCCTTTAAATTCTCTCCCCTTTGTGTACTCATGGAGCTAAATGACTCTTTGCAAAGAGGCCAGTGTGTTACATGTGATGTGCTGTCCGTGGTGCTGAAATCTGACACACACTGTTGCTTCTAACTGCCACCACCCTGAGCTCCCACTCTCTCCCCGCCTCATTAGTTTGGTCCCATACTGCTATCTCACACTCTCCAGTGATTAATATACATCTGTCCGTGCAGGCTGAGATATGCATATCATAAAACAAGGGGACAGGAATGCCATTTGTTTCCTGTTAGCTGTGAGGCAGCAGCCTCTCCTCCATTTAACCCTGTTCAAAATGGCAGTTACAGCCAGCCGCAGATTTGCATTGGATTTGTATGCAGAGGGGGAAAATAAGCACTAGATCAAAGTTAAAGAGGAGATTCATTTGATGGGTATTCCTGCAGGGCATGAGTGATGGCCTCCAGCTGATGCACTTGATGAGTTTTCTCAGTATGAAATGTTGGCCTTTAAGGTGGTTGAGAGGAGACTTGTTTTTCAAGCGACCGAAAAACATTTGAAGGTCTCAATTCAGATTGTCTATTTAATATATTTTTGCTGCCTGTCTGACATTTTGTCAATTAAACAAAACAGTTTTTAAGGTTGGGAATATCAATATTCTATTGTGCATTCAGAAACTATTAACGGAGAAAGGATTACGTGTTCCAGACGAATTAAGATTAAAGTCAGTCTTCCCTGTTACTATGGAAATGATCCTTTTGGACTTATCTTCAATCTTAAAATTTCAAAGATGTAGGAGGCATGTTTTTATGTGTCTGATACACTCCTGCTGCTACTGTTTCATGGTATACAGGATAGTTTAAGGGTCAAAAATCTGATCCCTGCAAGGGTGAAGTGATCTTGAGTGACCTTTATCAGCCTGCTCACTCATTATAAACTTCACAGCTGAAACTATAAATCAATTAGTTGATGGACAGAAAATAAATTTTGATAAACGTGCAGAATCTCTGGTTCCACTTCCTCCATTTACAGCTTTTATCATTCTGTTCAAGGTGTATCAAGCAGTTTGAATTCATAACCTTGGGCCCTCCTTTCCAGTATTTTTGGACATTTTATAAGCTAAATTTCACTTGAATGAAAATCAAAGTACTTTATTCCTCCCTAAAGGGGAAATTCAAGGTGAGCATGTAAACAGAAGCACACATAGCCATTTCATCCACACACATAAAAATCTAAAAACATGACAAACATTTTATAATTAAATTCACAAAGGTTAAAAGCAGAAGGACAATTGATTTAGAAAAGAACCACTGATTTATTGATGCTTAAAATAATAATTAGATGTAGATGTAGATGCAGTTCAAGTGTTACAAACTAACAGACACAGTAGAAGATGTGTTATATAATATATAATATTTCACGGCTGAAAAGAAGGCCTTTCCATAGAAACAGAGGAGAAGGACTGCGGCTTTCGTTTTTGCTCTAGAGGAAGGAAACCTACAACTACCAGAATGCATTGCACCACGTAAGATGGGTGGTTTATCTACAGAACACAATATGGCGGCGGACTGGAAACAAACAATCTCGATTCACAGTTAAATGGCAAGCTAAAATATGATTCTGAAAACACTGGAGTTGAGATAGGCAACACAGTAACAGAATGTTGGTTCATATTTTAATAGGAATGCTTAGTTTTGCCGTTTCATCTTAGTTTTTAGCCTTTCTTTTTACAATACAGGAAATAGAATGCGCCCACTTCCGGTTCACAAACTGACATATTACAGCCAAACAATGCATTAAATGTGTTTCTGAAGACGTTTGAGGCGAGAAATATTTAATGCACTAACAGAATATTGGTTTATGTTTTATCAGCACTGCCTTATTATATGGTTTAGTCATTGAGAGAGAGAGGAAGAGCGGTGTGTGGGGTTTCTCTCTTACTTGCTTTTTTACTCTTTGTGTCTAAAATGGCGGGCATACGAAAATGCGGAAATACAATCCGTAGTAGAGCAACAGCTCGAGAGCAGAGCACTTGCTAAAGCCAAAGAAAATCTGCATGGGCACTGGTAAGATAGATGGAAGTTTACCACAGTTAATTTACACATACATCATCATGGTACAAAGCTGGTTGAAAATGATGAATCTGTTTATTTTCTGCTGTTTATTGATGATTGATTTAGGGGACTAAGTTACAATTAGTAGCTCCCCCAGGAGGGGGCGGGGGGTCCATGGCAACCTTCATACATTTGCTGGCTCTCTTTGGTGAAAATAATTGGAGGTAGAATTTACTGGCTTTAAGAGATGGAGCACTCATTTTTTGAAGCAGTGAAGGTCACGGTATCTACCAAACAACTCGTATTTCTTTCTTTTTTTTTTTTTTTTAATCACCCCAACACTGACAACAAAAGTATAGGCCTAAGAGTTGTTTGGTTTTGGAGTAACTGTAGGCTAATATTATTACTGAAATTTAGTTACACTACTCATTACTGGGAAAAATAATATTGTTATTGTAATGTTTTGATTATGACACGTTACTGTCAAACACTAAAACTAGACAACCAAAAGCATCCTTTGGTAGCCTACCAAACATGTTGGTATGGCTTGTTGGGAAGGTGGCATCAAACTTAGGCTAGATTTTGTCAAAGGAGCAAGTGACATGACCTTGTTTAAAGGGGTCTCTTGAACTCTCATCCTCAGATATTTGAATAAAAATGGGTTCTATGGGTACCCATGAATCTTCCCTCAAACTTCAGAAGGCTTGTTCAGAGTAAAGATTTTGTTCCTTACAATCAATGACCTCCTTCAAATTAAAGCTGTATATTTGTCTTTTGAAGGAAAAGGACAACCAGCGTATCTGAAGAACAATAAATTGCATAACCTGTAACATAACACACTAACTCAAAATGTTAACTGTACCGATATTGGTCACATCAGATAATTAGAAACTGTAAAATAAGAAACCAAAGAATATCAGTTTATAATACCCTAAAATCCCTTGTTTCCACTTACCTATGTGACTGGTGTCAATTTTTTTGAGCATACTCGCAGCAAATTGTGGACTGAGATATTACGGAGCGGTAGGAGTTTCGCAAGCAAATCGGATATCATGGAGATTCCCATAGGAATGCAAAGACTTCCGGTTGCCTTGTCTCCGTACACAAAGGTAAGTGGAAACGAGGCGTTAGTCTCCATATTGACATAATTTTCAACTGGATCAGTATAGTAGTATTTCTGAAATTCAGCTTTTGGGCTTGTTGTGCCACTCCTAGATTTCCGGTGGCCCTATCTGGCCTGCCCTGTGAAACATTTCTGGGGGGCCACTGACTACAATCTGTTAGTAAGGAAGGAAGGTTCATTTAACCTTGGAGAGGAAGATGTCAAGTTAAGTCAGTCCACTTGAGGTTCTTGGTGTTTGGTTGGAAAGCCTTTTCCATAAATTCAGACTGACCTGTTGAAACTGACTGTGACTCTATGTGGAAGGTTGAAATGTTCTGCCTGCACTTCATAAAGTCAGTATCATCCCCAGGATGTATTAAATCAACAATGTTCCAGGTTTTCAAGCCTTTATGCTACTAATTAAAGTTTGTCATGAAGACTAGAGGTTTAATTCCCATTGTAGCTGGAGGTGTAGTGTGCGCTCTTGTCACTAAGTGGTTTCCGCTCGGCTCTTTCCGTCTCCGTCCGCCTTCTCATTAACATTCCTCACTTGTGGGTGTGATGCTAAAAGGATCTCCTGCGCGCCGAGCGGAGACGCGCAGTGTCCCTGTGCGTTTAGAGGAGGTATCAGCTGCCGGCAGGAGGGGAGCGACGAGGAGGAGCGGAAGAAGAGACAGCAGACCTACATTGCAGGCGACCATTCCTTCACTGCTGGTGTCCTTTCACAGCGTGCCACCTGCACAAAAAAAGAAACGCTCCTTTGCTGCTGATTTTAAAATTTTCTCCCCAAAGGCTGAAGGTGTCCAATATGTGTCGGATCTAACATCTCCGGAGACATCGAGGAATATCAGACTCCACCGGTGGATGTGGACACCTAAACTGTGGACATGGAAAAGATAGTGAATTTATCCGTTTCAGTTCTGCTGGTTTTATGGGGATGCGCGCTTGGAGGCTCGCCCAGTGTTCAGATTGGTAGGTATCCATTAGTTCAAAGATAGAAACCACTTGGATAAAAGGGCGAATTTGTGCGTAAAATGCTGAGAAAATGTGCTTGGAGAATGTGTCTTACCAGAGAACATTGTGGTATTCTTCAAGTATAGCTGATGTTTGTATCTCGGTTTCAGGGGGACTCTTTCCAAGGGGCGCGGATCAAGAGTACAGCGCATTTCGGATAGGAATGGTTCAGTTTGGCACCTCGGAATTCAGATTGACGCCCCACATTGACAATCTGGAAGTGGCGAACAGTTTTGCTGTAACCAACTGCTGTAAGTGACAAAAATATTTCCTCCCTCTTTTTAAAATGAATGAATCTTTCTTGCAAGTGTTTGCTATCCATAAAATGTTCATACCTGTATTGTGCGTTTTGGTGAGGTGCAGTTTGGATAAATGTATCTGTAGAGATGGGAATCATATGAAATGTTTTAATATTCTGTCAGCAAACATATCAAGGCTTTGAGCTTGGTGAGCGAGCATCGTGTAGGCAGGGGGAAAGTTGGTTTCCACAGTAACAGTCAGTCACATCCATCCCATTTTCATTCCTTCAGATTCAGAGATCAAACAAGGCAACGCTGCAAAAATATCGATCCTGCTTTTTCTTTTTTTGTATCCAACAGCCTTTTAAACGCAATGATTTTTACTAAAGTGAGCGGAGAGACGAGTGGAGTGATTCATCAACCTGTTTCTGGAATCAAATGGTATTTCTATAGGCTACCAATTTACCGATCTGACTTTCTATCTTCTTTATTCCACGACAAAAGAAAACCGGCACTTGAGACAAATAGATCCAATCTGTCTCGCCACACTGATTGGATTTTTCTTTCATGTTTCGAGAAAAAAAAACGAGATTAGACTTGCTGAGATGGACGTTTTTTTGCTGTGTGTTCCGATGTCACGTCTTTTCTCGGCTCAAGAAGCAGCGTTCATCCATTGTTGGCTCCTATAAGACATCACACATACACAGATTTACGCACGGAGTGCCTGAGCGACGCTTTAACGTATATTGAGGATTAATAATGTGCGCTGAATTAACACCCAAGGCCCTAAATGATTGACAGCCCCCTGGATAAAACGCACGGGGATAATAAAACCTAAATCACGACTCTAAAGCCTCACATCCAACTCCATCACTTCGCCTATAGCTACACCGTTTTATTCCAGCAGACAGCGGAGAGTTTTCACTTCTCATCACGCCTTTTCTGTCATCACAAGAACCAAGACTGTTTTCTTTGAAAAGCAGCAAATAGGTTCTGAGGTCGCTATTTTTAATAGCCACAGCTCGCACATTTCATTAGGCGGTTGCCAAGCGACTACTCCTCTCAACAGTCCCTTAAACATAAATCAAACGCTTCTGATTGGTGCGCGCATCGGTCCAATCGATTTCATTACCATATAAAAGCTTCCTGCTTGGAGAGGCTCGTTGCTTCCGACGGATCACAGCGAGAGCCATGTCGATGTGAAACATACAAATATCACTTTCCTCTCTACCAGAAACATTGTGCACCCTCTGGGAAATAGGAACTGAGACCGAAGTATTTGTTGTGGGACTCTGGAAATATCGTTTTCTTATTTATTGTTGACAGCAATCTGCATCCAACAATTGTATCAGCATGTATTTATTGTTGACTTGTTTTAAATGGATTGCACATATTTAAACATCTTGAATAGACCTGTGTGTGATTTCCCCCCAGTTTGTTTCTTCTACCTCTCTGTGGTGTTACATAATCAATATTTTCATTATACCTAGATTAGCAAACATCTAACTTGGTTGTCTCAATCAATTATGGCCACATTGAAGTGATCCCAACCTGATTTGTCTACTTAAGTTGTGGTGTTAAGTCAGTTTTTCAAATTATGCTGATATGTGATCAATTACCTCAGTCTGATTTCTTCAAGTATTTTTTTAAAAATATTTTTTCATTTATTAAACCTTTTTTCAACCAGGAAGTCCCACTGAGACTGAAAATCTTTCACAAGGGAGACCTGGCTGAGGTAACAGCCTATCCAAACATATTTAAAATGCAACAAAGACAAGATATAATGCAAAGATCCACAATAAAAAAACCAACAAGTCAAATACAAGCATGCCACCACATTATTTGTGATGCCTTTAAATTAATCAATTTTAAATCTTTTTTAAGATTGTTCCATGTCCAAGTTGCAAAGAAGGAGAATACAGTTTTCAACAGATCTGTTAAAAACAGGTACATTAAAAAGCAACCACTTCAATTCTGCACATGCTCCAGAGAGATCAGGGAGTGAACCTGATGACAAAACATAAAATAAACACAAAGAATAGCACAGGGCAGTTCTTAAAAACACAAATAACCACCAGAAAAGTCATTTTTATTACCCTATTCTTAATTTCTGACAGCTGGCCTCCACATATGCTTCTGGGAATGAACTTAATCGAATCATGTAAAGTCAGAGTTTTAGTGAAATTGCCGTACAACAATCCCTGTAAATGCTTTGAGCTATCATTTAGAGTATTTAGTGTGCACGTAATTAACTGAAGCTGCTGCATGATGGTTTATGCTAAGCACCTGACACTTGTGATATTTCAGACTGGTGGGGTGACAAACTGCAAGGCCGGCTCACTTCAGCAACACAGTTTGGTTATTGTCGGGGTAGCATTTAAACGGCAAATTACTGAAACAATCACACAGCTCCCAGTGACCCTGAATGGGGAATGAGTGGGTTTAGAGAAAGAACAAGTGAATAGCTGGATGTAGATTCGTGATGAGTGAATGACTGTCACAATAAATGTTGAAAAGGCTGCTAATAGTCTGAGGGATGTTTTTGTCCCTCGGCTGAAAGTGTGCACATGCTTTGCTTTCTCCAAAATGTGTGTGCATGGACTGTATCCTCCTCGAATATTACTTGAGTGGGAGTTTGAAGTAGGAGGGGTGAGGGTAGCTGGGGTGAGGAGGTGAGGTGGTGGTGAGGGGTTTGCTTTTAAGCCGGTAGATGGCAGTCTGCCTCACAATCCACCTCCGTGTGTAATTATAGTGCATTAACACCACCACTTTGCCTTTTGTTAAAATGTACTTTGCAAGGCAGCACGCAGCGGAGAATAAAAGGAGAAATATTGAAGCTGACATACTGAAAGCTAAAACATTATAAGTACAGGTCCTTGTAAGATTTCTGTGGAGCTCCTCACACACTCCATTACTTCGGAGCTGTTGCTCAGTGTGGCTGTGTGTCAGGTGTGAGCTTTCACTTTGGATCCAACAAAAGCACATTTGTCTTTAATGAGGAAGGAAGCATGAGGGAAAATGTGAAACTAAATGTGGTTTTACTGAGGTGCACTACAGGAGCTGAGTGGCAGATTTGCTCTCACATTGTTCATTTTTTAAATAGGAAAGGAGCAGATATTTGTACCAGGTCTGAAACGAGGCTGTGCACCAAGTCTCAGTATTTTTCAGTCCTAACCAAACTGTCTGTAGCACAAAGTATTGAAAAGTTTTAAGCACCAAAAGTTGGCACAGAAGACTCATTTACACATTTTTTTAATCAGATACTTGCTGACTTTTACCATAATTTAATTAACTGTATATTTTTTGGCTTCATGAACTAGTAATTAGTTTTGTATTTTCTCTCTGATCCAATATAACACAGTAAAGACATTATTTAAGATTATGAAAAAAGACTCAGAACATATGGATCTGTGCCCCACAGTCGTATCACACTCTGCTTGTACTTGGCCTGTGCAGCAGCATACTTCATCAATGCAGTGTGTCAGAGACAGTGGGAGGGAGGATGATGCATTCCTCCATCAATAACAGTTCATCTGGACAGGCCTGCATCTGCTGCCAAGACCAGGGGAGTCATTCTGACTGTGTGTGTGCATGTACAGGATGTGTGTGCAGTTATATTGGTGTGCTGTCCACCCAGAGCAATAAATTGAAAAGATTCTCGTTCGAACTTCCGAGAATAGAATCACCTCCCAGACCCCGTGTGGTTAAATGACTAATGCACCCTAAAACACAACACCGCTGTTAAAAATAATAGATATTTATGGTGTATGTTGGATTTCTGGGGCCATATTACTGTGTTGTATTTTTCATCTTTAAAATACTTTAAAAAAGGATTTGTAAGCTCTAACTTACAGTAGAGCCGTGCTTTCTAGTTTAGCCACAATGTATTATGGACAGCAACTTTTGGGTTGCCAGGTTGTGATCTATAATGCATCAAAAAATGTTTTAACCATTAATAAAGCATTAGATACAAAACAAATGCCCTTGTTAGAAAGTGGTACTTATTTTTTCTGTGGACAACCTGCCAATGGCGACATTATGGCTCATACTGTGATATTTCCTGCACAGCTGCATTCAAAATCGTGTGGGTGCTCCACCAGTTTACACATGAAAGTATATTTACTCAACATAAGGAGTCCAATTCAGCCTATGAAAACAATTGGTTGGTAAAGTAACCGTTGATGATGTCATCAGGGTTATCTGGCATTTGGCATTGAACTCCATATTTTAACAGAAAGCTTGCAGTATGAACTGAAGTTTGAAAGATGTTGGCATTTATCAGTCAGCAAAGATCTACTGGAAGATGCTAAAGAGTTGTGTAGGAGCCAGAATATGTATTTAACCTCTGTTGCATATTATTTGTTTAGGCTGCACACATTCTTTTGGCCACTTTCACTACCATCCGGTAGTTGTGATTGGCACAGGGGTGTGGTTTCACATTATTGTACCTGTTCTTTCACTAGTGTGGCGGCTTCTAGACAAAGAGGGCGAGCTTTTGGCTTCAGTATGTCTGTCGACCTAGTCACATTACGTAATCTTGAGTTTCATCTCGTTTTGCTTTAGTTATCTCAGTTATTTATTTCAGTCGGTATGGATTTATTTGAGCAAGTCACAGTTAAGAACCGACTCAGCTTCTTGGCGGCTTTTTTCATTGATAGTGGTGGCTATAAGTTGCATCACCTGCTTCAAATGTCATCACTCAATTAAATGGGCGTTATCGTTGTTTATCAGCATCATAAGCATGAGTCAGAAGGGGTCTGCTACACCTACTAGTAGGTTCCAGGTAGGCTTGTGCCGGTTTGAAAATTTTCCAGCTGGTTTGATTTAAAGCCAAATATCTAACCGAACTGATATATCGAATTATATACCTAATTTTACCACTGGGGACCGCATTTGAGCTATTTTTCCCAATAAAAGCCCATTGTAGGTGTAATGTGCTTCCAATCCACTAGGTGGCGGTAATGTTGTATTAACCGCCAATACATACAAGGTTACATGAGAAGAAGAAGAAGCAGAAGGCCACCAAGACATTAGGGCAAAGACGGTGGATAAACCAGTAATAACAGTAGTAATAGTACAGTATAGTATACTGTATAGTACAGTAGTAATCCAGTATCTTTGGTTAGGGCAACAAACTGAATGACTGCTGACTCCCTCGCACTTTTCCCCGCCCCCAATGAAATTTGATCTCTCGCAGCAGCAGACAGCTGAGCGGAGCTGCGGAGTCCCTCTGCAGCCTCTGAGACAAACTAAACAAAACACATGTAGGCTCCTCCACTTCATTTATAAACAAACATAAACCTTATTAAGTTGTCATAATGCATGTTACAATGCAAGATAAGTTGAATATAGTCCCTGCTGATGTGAAAAGCTTTTTTCAATAGACTTGAATTGTGAAAGAGATGTGTGTAAATAAGTGGATACATTTTTTGAGCATCAGGATCTGATCCACTTGGTCTGCCATAGTTTCAGAAGTCTAGAAGAGGCTCATGATTAGTTCTATCCAAATTCAAGTTGGTGGAGAGTTAAACCGGAAGTTAGCTGCTTAGACAGCACAAGTTAGCTGCTGGGTTCACGAGAGTCTGTAGTGTGCTTGCTCTGTAGGTCTAACAATGCGTAAGATCTGGGTAATTTTATACTCGGATGTGGATCTTTTTTGGCCTTATGCATCACTTAGCAACTTGCATAGGAATGAGTGGGGTCCCACTTCAAAAGCTGTAGCCAGTTCTCTTTATGCATCCATGACAGGTTCAGAAGGCTGTCATCAACCTATTAAACATATGTTAGTATGGCTCTATTCTACCTTCTACATTTAGGTTTATGGTTAGGAGGCAACCTCTAGCGGCCGAAGTAATTATGATGGGGTAAAGGAGGAAGTCGGGTAATGTAATATAAAGAGCAACAAAGTCTGCGTAGGAAGGAGGCCTGAGTGGATGGATGGGTCAAAAAGACATAGGACGTTTATCTGAGAGACTGCTGTTTGTGTCCCATGTGTACCCAAAAGTCAACATTGATGTAACATATTTAACTTGTGTCAGGTTCTCATTTGTTTTATCCAAACTACCATCTTTTTCTGAACCTTACCAAGTAGATCTGGTGCCAAACCCTCATGAAAGTGAAACGGCAACCTAACCTTTCACACCATTGATATGCACCTTCTGGCCTACTGGTAGGTGCATTTTGCCCCATCTGAAGCATTTTAATGGTAATGATAACAACTGATAACAGCCATTTAATGAGTTGATAACATTCGAAATGGTTGGTTGCATCATGGGGAATGTAAAATTGAGTGTTTTAAGGCCTCTGCTGCTTTGATTTTGACCATTCTTTTGTTACATTTGTGTTTTGCAAGTGTCCCTTATATAGGATTAAATATTTCAGCTGTGTGAGCAATGAACAGAGAACTGTAGGATTTAGTTTCGGGGGGGTTTGACCCCACAAAGGGTCACAAGATAAATCTAAGGGGTTTTGAGATAATCATCAGGGCTAAAACTAAGTAAAAGACATGCTGCTACTCAAAGTGATGCTTGTTCTTTAGTCTTTTATCTAATCTTTGCATTTTTCTAGTGAGATACTGGCCTCACATTATTGCTCAAAGTATTCAAATGAAACCAAAGGAAAGTCACTCCAGGACTGAACTGCACACCCTTTAATGAGGGGTCACAAGTAGACATTACTTTGTATTAACGGGTCGTGAGCATAAATGGTTGGGAACCTCTCTGAAGTCAAAATATTGCATGAACATCCTATTATGAGCCTCCAAAATGCAGCGCAGCTACAGCTTTCTCTTTTGCCACCAGCAGTGCAAAATTTGACACCTTTTCTGACAATTTTTGTGTTAGTGAATGACAAAGGCACATGTCATCCCCACGCCTTTTTCTAATTGGAAAAACCACCTTCACAACTGCAACACAGAATCACTGATAGGGAATCTGACAAACATCATAAAATAGGCAGTTATCTACAGCAGGAACGGACCTTTCCTTTAATAGTGAAAAATGTTTATATTACCCTGTGCACCTGGCTTTTTGCATTTGTGTGTGTGTCTGTCTGCGTTTGCCTGCCAAATTCAACTTTACATTCTGCTATAGCATGCTCCTATGCTTTTATTTCAGATTCTCGCCTCTTTCAAAGCAAACGTCTCTCCCTCCTCTGAGAGCAGCAGAGCAGTTTGAGGTCACTGACAGCTGGCCGGCGATTTAACACTTCAAAGTTCTAGTTTGTCATGGTCGAATCACGTCATACTGTAATTTCATGCATCTACATGCACATAGCATCTCAGGGATGCATGCTTTCAGGGACCTTGCTGAATGATCAAAAGCTCAAACCGACCATATACGCGCAGCAGAGCATTGGTTATAGCCAATTTATTGTTCACACTTAATTAAGTGCATTCTCCTCCATTTCAGAGGAAGCTGTGAAATATTAAATAGGCCTGGGAGCTGGCCGGTCAAAAAATGAGGCTAAAGAACCCTCTGTGGATCTTTGCTTGCCCTGAATACAGCCCCCAACCAAGCCCTTATCACTCTGTCCTCAAAAAACACAAGACTGAGATAGCATCAGTTACAGCCTGATTCAAAGGCTCTCAGCTGGAAGTCCCCTCCTGTCTTATATCCAATGACTTACTTTGCACAGTGCCTCCGAGGAAGGTGGCTCAAAAGCAGTTTGCCCTCAGCTAAGCAGGAAGCAAACGTGTTTGTCCTCCAGCGACAGTGGCTTGTGCAGCTCAAAGTTCGCAGTGATACACACAGACTGCATGCTGGAGCCAGAATAAGACCTTAAAATCATGATTTATTTAGTAGACAGACTGTCGAGACAGAGCTAAACTTGACAGAATCTGACTGGTGGCTCATGTTTGTTTTCCTCCTGGCCTTGGGAGAGTCACCAGGGTTTGATGGATCACTTTAAAATACGTTTCATGGCAGAAATGCACAAAACTCACCAAAACTGAGATTCATTTTACATTTTGGTTTTACATAAAATACACTGTACATATACATACTAAATGTACTATTTGACTAAATAAGCTTATATAAAGGTCCATTTACTTGTGTTTTACAGTAGTGATAGGCAGATTGTGTCTGTTCCTTCAAGTTGATGGATTTAAGAGTAGGGCTGCAACTAAGGATTATTTTCATTGTCGACTAATCTGTCGATTATTTCTTCGATTAGTCGACTAATCATGTTATCGAAAAATGTGTTAAAATGTTGAAAAGTGTCGCTCTGTCTCTCCCAAACCCCAAAATTATGTCATCTATTGTCTTGTTTCATATTCATCCCAAAGGGTTTTAGCACACCGTCATGGGAGAGTGTGTAAAGCTGCCAATATTTGAATGTAAGAAGCTGCAATAAGAGTATTTTGGGGTAGTTTCATAGTACTTTTCCATGAAAAATGACTCAAACCGATTAGTCGACTACTAAAATAGTCAGCGATTATTTTAATAGTCGATTAGTCATTGATTAATACTCTGCAGCCCTATTTAAGAATGATTTCACAGCTGCCCTGTTTGGTTTGGTTCACTCAAACTCAAGTTTGTTTGCCCCCTAAGTGTAGTTTGTTTGGGCAGGTGTGAACACAACAATCACACTCAGGTGTGCACCAAAACAACCAGACCGAGACCTTCTTGAAGAGGTGGTCTTGGTCTGGTTACAAACGAACTCTGGTGCGGTTCATTTGTGGTGAGAACGTGTTCCGACCTGGATCTGAACCAACTGCAGTCACATGACACATTGTTTGGGTTAATCATGAGCATGTTACAGTCCTGGAGGATTATTAATGTGCACCTCCTCCTGTACTGCCTTAATATGCACATTCAGCACATCCAATGCATCAAAACATTGTTTTCTAGTTGGAGCCGCGCCTCGTTTTCAAACTGCATGGTTTGACTAAAATGAACAATGACAGCAATATAGTCCACGATAAGCAGCGCTAAAATCAACCTGCGTAGTTGTCCCTCCATTGTGACATTAGAAAGTGTCACATTTATCTTGCAAGTGTACTCTTCTTCAACGTTTTGTTCACTTCCTGGATTTTTCCCACATGGAAATTCTGACCAATCAAGAGCAGCTTTCTCACACAAGGCATGTGATCTGGTCCGCTTGTAAATGCTGCCGTGAGAGCACGAACCAACTCTAGGCAATTGTACAGCTTTGTAACAAAATTAGTCCCTGATTCGGACCAAAGCAAGACAACTCTAGGTCTGAAAGCAGCCTAAATGTACTATACCTTTTGAGTCATAAAACTTTTTGCAAAATATGGTGTCAGTTTCTCTCTGACACCATTATAGTACATGCATGTTCAACAGCTGTTGCTGTCTGCGCCACAAAACTTCACTTCAACGCACTGCCAGTCATTGTGTGTAAGTTTACATCAATAAAGATAAAAACATTTTAATGCATTGATTCAGCATTCCACTCTATGTAGGTAGGCTATGTCAGCTCAGTGGAATGTTACAGAAATGTCATTGAGCAAACAATTGTGATGCTTTGAGGGGCAATTAGCAGATGCCCCAGTTACCTCCTAGTGTTGCATTCATGTGGCATTGGAAAAATGAGTTCCCGATCATATTTCATGGCTCAGTGTGTTGTTTAAATGCTTAAATGCTCTGAGCAATAGAATACAATACATGTTCTTGATAGCATCCATGTTGTTTCCAACTTAAAGCTCATGAACACACCAAGGCCGGAAGAATGACCATTTGAGGATCACATGAATGCACTGTTGGCCTCAACTTTAATCGGTCCTTCATTGTTCATTCAGTGCCATTGCTGCAGTATGTTTTGACACTTTACCGATTCATAAGTGTCCAGATGTTTGGCAGACTGATCAGGTACATACAAGACACTAAAAAGAGTCGTTCAGAAAGATTCATTTGTTCATTATTGCCCATCACTATTTTCCAAGTGGAATTTAAAATTATTTTATGAATGAATTCTCGTTCATTTTCCTCAAATATTCTCCCTTTGGCTGTTGTTTTTTGGCGTTTAGTATATATGCACATGAGGATCCAGTTATTATTCATCCCCTGTATAATCAGAAAGAAACACAGCCACTAAAACACCACCAACAGCAGCAGGTTAAAATTCAGTGCACGTGGCAGAATTGATGCGGGGGTCACCTAAGCCAGGTCTTCAATGCCAGATGGAGGGTCTCGTCCTTTAGCTGAGCAAGCATGCAGCACAGAAAACTGACTTCAGTTACTAGGATTTGGGTTCATTCATTCATTCATTCATAGTGTTTCAGTATGCACATTTCTCCTTTGTCTGAGGCACCAGCACTACGTGTCTCTGCACCAGTGCCACACGACTTACTTCTTTGCATGTCTTTGGTCGGCAAATAGAGATCCAGAGATTGTCTTCTCAGAACACAGATCCTTATCCTAAAAAGATGTAACCGAGGCTTTATCCTTGGCTTTATCCTCTATCTAGATGTCCCCTCCCATAGCTTTCTTTTGAAAAATAAAAACAACTCATTCATTGTTCTGCAGCCTTTTATCAAGCTCTAAAAGCTTTTACGGTGACAACGGCATCGACGCCAACAACGCCATTTACCCTCACTGTCTCAGTATGTGAATAAGTCAGGTTTTTGAGCACGGCTGTCGGCGTGGCAGAAGCTAAATCTATCATAAGAGTCAGGCACTGTGTCGAGGAGAGGCAGGGTAGCTAGAATGATTATAGATCAGCTGTCATCTACGACTCATCACTGATATGATGAAGAGCATCGTTTCACAACTGCATCCATAAAGCTTGGGGATGAATGGAGATTCAGAGGCAGCCTAGAGAGACATTCGCAGATGGTCATACTTACAACCTTTAGGTCAATTAGGCTGAGAATATATATGGCTTATTTAAAAGTCAACCAAGGTTATCTTATCTATAATAAAGACATTCAAACACTGTTCCATAATAACTTGTGTAAAGGGGGAATGTAATGTTTTCCGCATTTTAAAATGGACCTTATATGCTTTTCTTTAGTTACTGTCATATAACTAATATTACAGTGTCAGATGTTCATATTAAACTGTTCAAAACAAGTGTACTTCAGCTCGTGATGGATTTCTTAATATGGTTATCTGCTCGAGACACATTACTACAAGTGTAAACAGTACGTAGCCTACACTGCTATATGTAGCGACATGCTGACATTGGGGAAACTGTAATTTTGGTTGCCACTGTTGTTAATTTCTCCCCAGTTTCAGATCATATTCCTGCTGGAACATGTTCGCTTGTGAATATTCTGTTTTGAAGCTTTTATATTTTATTTTTCATGGCAAAAGTTGCTGCTATTTGTTCTTACAATCATTACCTGGTTGCAGTGATGCAATGCAGAGACCTGAAAGCACTGACCAATCAGAGCAGACTGGGCTTTTTACAGGAAGGGGACTTAAAGAGACAGGCGCTAACACGGAGCATTTAAGACAGAGGGTAATTACAGGTGGTTTAGCACAGGTAGTATGAGGAAAATAACATGGTTTTTTTTTGAACATTTAAGCATGTAAATATGTTCCAATAGAAATGCAAAACACAAGCATGAACCCTAAAATGAACATAATGGGTCCCCTTTAAAGTTAAAGTCCCCTTACTGTAATTCTGTTGACATCAGATGAACAGACAAACTCTGTTATCTGTTGTCGACATCTTGGCTTTTTGGAACCAGTAACCAATTGTGGAAAATAGGATGGAGCCTCACAGACAGCCTGTCACTCAAGCAGCCCCGCCCTTAAACATGTGTACCTCTAAGCCTTAACAAAAATTAAATGGATGAGTTATATAATAATTCACCCCCCATACAGCTGTCACGACAGGTGAAATTAGCTATAATCAACATGCAGGGCTGATGAATATATTTCCTCCAAGTCTCACGTGGTGACGCCTTGCAGACGACCTGTCACTCAAAGCAGCCATGACCTTAAATATGCATAACTTAATAAAACACGTAACAGGTGCGTTATATGCAAATTCACGTCCATACAGGTGCTGTTAAAATTGAAATTAGCCATAGAGACCAAAACCGTTTTTGTATTAAGTTGTAAACATGTTTATTTGTGCTGTAAAGTTGGGCCAGCCTGTAGCGGCCATTCAAGGAACTGCAGTTTTTGGTACTTCCACGTTGGCTTCATTTTATAGCCCGCTTGGATTTGCAAAATAGGTAAAAAAACTCAAATTAGAATTCATTAACGTAACTAAAATGAAATACTTGTAAAACTAAACAAACCAAAATTATGTTTTTATTGTCCATGAAATTAAATACTTGTACTTACATGTCATGAAAACAGGGCTAGCCTCTCATAAATGTTTATTTCAATCAATTTAACAAAGCGTTTCTGTTGGTCTGTATGAATCCAACACTCAAATGTTTTGTAGTCAACTTGAGGTTCACCTAATTGAGAATGAGTGAAGTTTCCTTTTATACCCTCAATAACCTTTATGCTGATGGGGGATGCTCATTAGTATGCATAGAGGAGGATCTGTCCTCCCCATCATTGTGGTGATTAAGATTTGATCCGGTTGCCTTGTCTGGTCTTACAGGGTGTTCTTGTCAAACTTATTAGGAATAGAGTGCGTGCATGTGGTGTGTGTGTGTGTGTGTGTGTGTGTGTGTGGAGAGAGAGATAAAGAAATAGGAAATGATGGATGAAAATGACAGGAGAGAGCCAGAACGGCTTCACAGTATGATAAGCAGAGCAAGAGTGCAGCGAGCAGACAGACATGTCCCTGTGCTCTCTGTTGTTCTCATGTTATGTCTCGCTGAGCAAAATGTAAATGCACTGTAAGTGTGAGAGCGACTGTCTTTAGGCTGGCTGTGTCCTTTAAAAAAGGGCACGATGACTCATGCTAAAGGTGGGTATGATCAGGGAAAAAAATCTGAGAGCGCCTGTTTTTTGACACCATAGTAGGTGTTTACGGCCAGTGTAACCCAACACTTTATTATTGTGCTTTATTTAAATCATAAAAAGTACATTTATGCACACAGACAACTACGGGGACAACTGAGACCACTTTGTTCAGGTTTCACATTTTCTAATTAAGATGTATAACCCGTCCTCTGTCTCATTCTGTGTAATGGTGACTAAAATCAACTGTAGTCTCACCTGCTTAACCTTTTCTAAAGGAATGGGTCGCTGTAAAACCTACAGTGCCATTCCTGCAAACAGCCCAATAAATCAACACGCAGGGGTTGATGAATATATTTTCTTCAAGGTCTGCTGTTATTTTGCAGCCCTGTGTCTTAACTTTGTCCACTTAATTTAGAGCTTTGATCCACTTGAAATATTTCTTTATACTGTCAGCAGTGCTGCTAAGCAGCGTCTGTTTTGCAGACAGTGCTATTGTGCTCTTGTAAGAACTTGTCCCCTGATGGTCTCCCTGCTTAAACAAAAGGTCTCACCTGGACTGGAGCCAATGCATCTCAGCAGCTGTTGGCTTGTCAGTTGCATTTTCTACAATCGCACAGAATTTTTTTTCTTGCATCATAAGGTGCAAGTTGTGAAACTGATATGATACCTACCATATTCCCTAATATTGTTTTACATCAGGTGTCAACATTAGTTAATGTTCTTCTGACACTTTGTAATCTGTGTATTGACTGGATTCACATTATAAGCAACCCAAATGCCAGAATAAATGTTGGCATTGTATGTTTTTGAAACCATGGAAATGTAACATTTGAACATTATTATAGAGCAAATATGTTGAATTTTTTTTCTGCATGAAATCTAAAATGAATCACCCACCCACAATGCATTCTTGGGATCCCTTCCCAGACGACTTAACACCCATTCTCACCTGGACCCATCTAACCTTAACGGCACAAAAGATGGCCTGGTGTGTCAATGACTCACATATGAACTCAACGACTCTGTAAGGTTCACACTAGTCTATTAGAACTGAAGAAGCCTCTTGCATTAGAGGCGAAACATCTTCAAGAAACACAAGCAAGTCCAGTACTTATGATTACCATGACCTGGATGATTGAGAATCTTCATCAACTTTAATGCTGTGGTTAACTTGTGGTCATGTTTAGGCACAAAAACCACTTGCTTATAGAAAGGAAAAGTTCATGTTTTGGCTAAAAATACCTGGCTTTGGCACAATCACAGCCAGAAATGCGGCCAATGGCTTGCAAGAAAAACAACCAGAACTGTTGTTTGTTGGTTTTGAGTACTGGTCTCAAGTGGTCTGCAGCTTGGCAGTCGTCTCGCCTAGGTGTCACACCATCCCCTTCATCTCAAAATGTAAAAATGTAACGTATCCTTGGTTTGCAGTAATGTACAATGCCAACATTTTCTTCTGGCGACTGGGCTGTTATTATTTATATCTAATGATTTCTGACATTTCCAAGAGTGATTTTCAGCATTCCTCCAAAAACGGACCTGAAATGCTTGAATTCAGCTGTTAGGTGTGCATCTGGGTGGTGAAAGTGGTCACAATTCCAAAAGCAAAAACATAAAATGTGAAGAAAAAAAGAAAATAAATGAATATGTAGCATTTCTCATGGCTGCTTTGCATTTTGGCCTGTTGAGGCTATTGAGTATATTTGATGCTGCAATGAAATGGTGAATTTAGAAAAAAAACCCTCCAAGTTTTGGATTTAAGCCGAATCAAAATCTGGTATTTACATTTACTTATCTTAAACCAAGTTTACTTACTCAGCGAACTTTGTTATGTGTATGTTCTCACTGTTACTTGAAGCTCATTCAAACCCATCATGAATACATAATGACTTGACAATCAAAGATCAAAAGAGACAGAGTGATAAAATGCACGTCACAAAGTTAGGAATTAATGCTGGAAGAGAAATTCACACGTCTCACATTCATACATCTTCAGACTGAAAGCTTGTATTGTTTTCTGTGTTTAAGTCTCTGTGTGATCTGTGTTAAAGTTTTTGGGCTGCTGTGAAACTGTGTCTACTCAGGGCAACAAAAAAGTTCTTATCTTGGGTGCATTGGTACAGTGGACAACCCAGAAAGGACAGCAGAAGAGATACACCAATACAACTGGGCTACAAAAACAGGTTCGCAGGCTTAGATCAAAGCAAAAAAAATTATTTAGACCATCCGTGCACTTTGAGCACCCTTCTTTTTGGGCATGAATGTTCTAAATAAATGTACATTTTTTGCATTGCTCTCAGCCTGTGAACCTTTTTGTGGCTGTCCAGCCCATTTACATTGGTGTGAGGGTATGTCCTCTGCCGTCCTTTCTGTGTCAGACTCATGGACGGAAAAAAAAAAAATGGACATAGCTTGGTGGTTTGTAGAGTCCTGTTTTGAAGCCTTAAGTTTGGCATTGTAGCCGTTGCCATCTTGCTTTTGGAGCCAGCCTCAAGTGGACATTAGAGGAACTGCAGCTTTGACACATCAACGTTGGCTTCAATTTTCAGCCCAACAAGTTAATGCTTGGTCTGCAAGACAAATTTCCCCTTGAGGACAATAAAGTTAAGAGAGCTGTTTGTTATCATCACAAATGAGTGAATGATGTTTTGAGTGATTAAGAGTGAACTCTCTCGCAGGGACAGTTGACTTGGTTTTCAGCCATGTCCCCGTCTCGCTCCTCCCCTGCCGGCCTCTGTGATGATGTTTGTCCCCATTAAAGGGACGTTGGGTGTTTCACCAATGTGAAGGCCTGTAAGGCAACAGTCTGTGGGAGGTTCCTTTGATCTGCTCCGTCTCACGGGTCAGTCGTGGATGGATTTAGATGAATGTTCAGGAAGTTTGGGGATTGGAAACAGGACAGTTTTCAGCTTTTTTATGGTCGTTATGCAGCAGATGTTTCGTTGTGTCTGAGTCAGAAAGGTTTGTGCGGGGGTGTTTTTATGTTCTTCTGTGTTTATGTTTTTTTGTGTGGTTTCGGTCTATTACCCTGCTGCTCTCTGAGATAAAAAGGAAAGAGAACAGGCCGTCCCCAACTTGCAAGGTTATTGTTAAAGCATTTCAAAAACGGAAAGCTGGGACAGTATTAGCAAGGGTGGCAGAAATGAGTCCAAAAGCACCAAAAAGTTTTCTGAGAATACATTACAACAGTGTGTACAATAGTTGAAGGTTAGAAGTGCAAACTGATGCTATTAAATGACGCAACTGTGTTCTCTGTTTAGTTCTGTATACATATTTAGTTCATATTTTTTGGTCTGATATTGGCAAATCCTTTCTGTGTCTCAGGCAAAATAATGAAACCTGGATACATCTCGCTAATTAAATCATTTTATTTGCATATACAGTAGCATCATCGTTCTGTCATTGAATTTCCCCTCAGGGGGATTAATAAAGTAAAGAAACTTAAACTTATTGATCATGGCGACAGTGACAGCAGAGAAAAGCTAATATGTCTTTTATGTACAAGCTGGGACACAGGTTTTATTTTGCAATAACCCACCTGATTGGTCAGTTTAGTTCAATCAGGAGAGACATAAGAACGAAGTAAAGATACTATTTAATACAGAATATAGGTGTACAGATTAACAGATGATTTGTGCTGATTAAGATTTGATCGAGGGACATCTGAGCGACAGCAAGATAAATCCGCCCATGGAGTCCAGACAAGTGTTGATGGGGAGGTGGAGGTCGTGCACTACTGCAGCGACAAAGAATTACAGCAAGAACCATATTGAAAATGAGGAGCAATATGATAATAGGCTGACAGAGAAGGTGTGTCGCTGTGCTACTGGTTTATTGTCAATCAGCTGAAAAGCAGCTGATGACTTTATTGACAGACCCAGACAATGACACCTAGAGATAGTGAGTGAGTGTGTGTAAGGAGTAAGTGGCAGGGTGAGAAAGAAACTTACAGCCTGAGCTTGAAAAGTATTGTCTTCCTGACTGAACTTTTGCTACAGCTTCATGAGTGAAATGTATGGTCTTTATTTTTCAAACAGCTGATTACATAATGTTGTCCGTCCTTGGCTTGTACGCTACGGTTACCGGCAGCGATGTGTTTACATTGTGTCTTGTTGTCCTTGTCAGCTCAGCTGTCAGTCAAAGACATCATGTATACTGGCTCACCCACTCAGAGGCTTGTAGGCTAAATGAGCATTTCTAATGTTCCTTCAAAAACGGTTCTGTCTTGTTCTTTGTCCAAAAGTTTTTGTCACTTATCTAGTGGTTTCTCTTACTTTATTTCTGTAAAAGCTGAATTTCAATGCTGTCAGCACCACAAATGAAATCAGTTCACCATAAACTCTAAATCATCTGCAAGGATAGATACCCAACACAATTGTACATGATTATGTAGTAGATATGTTTAAACTTTATGCTTTTTCATATTTCAGAAACACTGTGGTCATGTTTAGGCACCAAAACCACTTGGTCATGATTAGGACAAGATCATGTTTTGGCTTAAAACACCCAGTTTTGGTGGCACAATCATGGCTGGAAATACCGTCGATGTCTCAATAATAAATAAGTGTTTTTGTTGGTATCGAACAGTGGTCTGCTGCCATCTGCAGCTTGGCAACCATCTCCCCTACATGTCACTCCATAGCACCGTACAATGAGATTCTTAAGTGCAAAGAAATTAGTTTAACAGCCTGAGTTAAAATGTAAAGAGCACCATCCATGTCCCAGCCACAAAGTCAGCTCATATAGATGTAATCAGAAGAAACATTGACTTGATACATATGAAATGACAGATGGAATGTATCAGTGCTTTACAGAAATGTGTGATGCCAACATTTTATTCTGGCAACTCGGAAGAGATACCACCACAACAATGCAAATTGTCTTTTTTTTTTTCCTCCAACGACTAACACACATGGTTGGGTTTAGGCAACAAAAGCATGTGGTTAGGTTTTGGAAAAAAGAACAGGGTTTGGCTTTGTAATCTTGTGGGACACAAACACCGCTCTCCCACGTGAAAGTACTCCCACCCGCCCTACTCAGTCTTTTGCCACCTGAACTCGTTCTTGTCTTGCTGTGTTTCCTCCTGATGCCTCAGAGCGCCATTAAACTATGACAGTGATTAGCCGTGTATCATGGCAACATTAAAGGACGGCTTCTTCGTCCACGTTTGACGCCAAGTCACTGCCCAAGCACTGGATTTTGACAACTTCAAAGTGAGACCGGGTTGTTTTTATGTGGGTGAATTGAACCTTCACTGGGGCCTTTCAGGCTCTTTATCTTTGTGGACCTTGATCATAGCATTAGGAACAGAAGGTGTAGTTGGAGAAATGGCATCAGTGCTAACAGGAAAGAACTTAAGCTTCAGACTTTCTGTAAGAGTAAATGTATCAATCACACAATCGTATTACACCGTGCTTTGTGTATAAAAGAAGGCCCAAAAGCAACAAAATAGTACTGAAAACCATAATGTGTAATTGGGCATAGTGTACTCATTAGCACCACCCTCACACACTGAGATATGACCATATTCCCAACACTAAAACCATTGTAAAAAGGGATCAACTTCAAGGACAGACAAGTACGCAGTAGGTGCTCGGACTAAACCATTAAACGCACAATGACATGGACAGTTAGAGGGAAATAAGAAAACAAATACAGTACGAGTGAAATATGATGAGGCAGGGACAGATAGGACTTCGCCCAGCGGCAAACCCACAAAAGCTAGGTCAGGAGCCGTGTCCACTGGCAGGTGAGCTCATTGTGTGTAACAGTTGTCTGAGAGAGAGGGAAAACAAACAGACAGGTACAGACACTCTCAGAGCAGATATATTCAGCCGTGTACACACTCAGGCTGCAAACAGGTAGAGAGTGTTATGTTGCAGCGGGCAAGAGGCAAAACCGGACTGTTCCCAACTGTCGCCTCCTATTTTAACACAGTGGCACTAACGTTAAACGAGAGAGTGTTGGTCCTGAAGTGGACAAGAGTAAGGCCGCTCATGTACAGGTATAGGCTCGGAGTTTAGGAACACATGTGACCTACAGTATAATGCAGCAGTCAAGTCCAGCACAAACATTTCAAAATGACATGAGCTGAGAAAAAAAAACAAAACACAGCCCTCACATCTCTTAGCAGCCTCATGTCTCCCCTGCTGTGATAAAACAGCAGGAGAAACATGGGAAAAGGGGGCAGCTGAATAAATTATCTGACATTTTCTGATTTCACCATTTGCAGGCTGGAAAGAAAACAGAGTAATAGCGTTAAATCCAATAAATACATCCAAACGCTGACCTTTAATTCTCTTCTAGCTATGCCTGTAGGATTTCAGATGATTTACAGGGATTTTCAGATTTGTGCTGTATTGTTTCTACATGTAACCTGGTGAAATGTATGACTCTTACAAATGCACTTTAAATAAATCCGATGTAAATACAGCTTAAAGTAATTTTACAGTATTTTAGCACTCAAGGCCTTTGCACACAAAATCTATTGTTGAAGACAAATCTTTACGCACAGAAACCTCGCACACTGAGTCTGAAGCATTTGATTGTTCTATTCACTGCAAAATTTGCAATACAGGATAACATGGAAAGGCACATTTGCTCCCTTGCTTCTCTTACGGTGCCCGTGTCTTCCATTTAGCACTGCAGTTACCTGAGTTGTGAAATGATACTGTGTGGCGATTAAGTTGCACTCTCCTGTAAGCATCATCACTGCTCTTGTGCATTTCTGGATAGGCTGATGTTACCTTCTCTTTGTTGTAAAAGATTTGAAGATGAACATTGCTTCAAAATATTTGCATGTCTTTGCAGATTTGTGTATTCCGCAGGTTGTGCCACATTTTCTTCTTGGTCAAACAGCTCTTTTGACAGAATGTGAAAAACAAAGAAAATCAGTCCGGTTCTGATGTTCCTGTTGGTGCTTTACCACTTTAAATCACAGGGTCTGTTTGTTTTGGAGATAGAGAGAACCCAAGCAGATAATTCAACTCACAGTAAAAACCTTCTGAATGTCTAGATCAGAAAAAGGTGGGCACACATTAACTTATGAGAGAAAATAACTGAGAAAACAATAGCATGTTCTGGGCCAGCAGCCCATCTCCAAGATGCCAAACAGTGTTGGAGATACACTGATTTATAATGTGAAACTGCTTTATCCAGTGTTTTTACCGGTTTTAATCACCTGCTCTGTTTGTTTTGGAGAGGAGGAGACCTTTGTGGATAATTTGGCTCCCGATAAAAACATCTTGAACAGTAAACACTGAAGTAATTTTAGCTGGGAGAACTTTTAGCTAGTTGCAATCTGCAGTTCACCACTAGATGCCACCAAATTCCCCTAAATCTTACACACTTCATCTTTAAATATTGATATAGGCCCATCCCAAATCTGAACCGTCATGGCAATCTTGCCAATAGCTGTCGAGATATTTCACTAAAAAACGAAGATGTTAAGATCATTGTGGCGCTAGAGGAAAAGTCAGGAAACCACTGAGGTGTTTACGATTTATAATCCGGGAACTACGAATGTCTGTGCATAATATTGTGGCAATCAATCTGGTAGATGTTGGAATAATTCAGAGGATAAGTGAAACCTTTGACCTGCTGGTGGCACCAGTGAAAAAGTCAAAGTATCACTAAAATTAGCGGCCTTCTTCCGCTGTCTGTACAAACTTTCATGATAATCCATCAACAAGTTGTTAATATATTTCCGTCTGACAACTGACTGAGACAGCTGTCCTCAGTCTGCAGATAAAGCAGACAATGATTCAGTCCTTTAAAGTAGATTTTACACTGTGATCTATGCTCCAGTCCAATATAATGTCAATAGAACGAATTAGAAGATATTTATTACAAAGATATAGACAAGTAAACAAGAGGACTCTGCCAGTAGCCATCACAATGCCAGCTTATTGCTGATTCATTATCCAGACTTCATTGCAGATACTTGGCTCCGTTTATCATCAACTCACCCACATTAAGTTGCACTTGCTCAATCAGGGAAAGTTTGACTGGACCAAGTTGGAAACATACCCACTGAGAGTAAAAAACAACCATAATCCTCACATTTTCTACCACATTACAATCCTAATCACATTTAATACCTTAACACACTGCTGTACTGTACATGTTATTTACTTTTCAGCCATGCAAAACGATTACTGCTGAACAAATATCACTGTGTCATGGTCCGGTGTTCTGTCAACATGACGAGCTCTGTTTTGCATTGCGCCTGCACAACAAAGCAGCCTTCTGTACAACGGGGCTGTTTGTCAAAAATAGTCTGATTTGTATGAAAATCCCCCCACAGAGAGGAAGACACGAAATCCCATGAAAGGGCCGCAGCTGCAACTTCAATCTTACTTTTTAATGCTCACTTTATTGTTGAAAACGGAGGCCTCCGGAAGGTCACAACCGCGTTAGCTTCCTTTTGAAGTCGGAGTATTGTGTAATCTCCATCTTTTTCTTCAGGACTTTTCACTGGCACTCAGTCAAAGTGTGTAAGCTCTGACAAAGACACAATGTCAAAAGTGTTTTAAGCAGTACAAGGGAGCACTGTGTATTAAAAATGAAGCCACTCTCTGGAGTTGCTTCCTCTCAGTCAGATGTTTCATGCAAATACCAGTCAGTGTGCATCTCATCATCTCTGTTTTGACATTCAGAAATGTTTAATTAGTTTGTATCCTCTGTTAACCCTGATAGTGTAATACCGTAAACTGTAAAGTTTTAAAATGTCACAAGGAATTTACAGTACACTATATTTTATTTACCTGAACTGTTGTATTTGAAACAGGCTTGTGTAAGAGATTGGCTTTTATTTCTAAATTTATCCCATTGATTAAGTATATTTGGCGTCACGGTGGTGCAGTGGTTAGTATTGTCACCTTACAGCAAGAGGGTTCCTAGTTCGAACCAGCCCTTCTGTGTGGAGTTGGCATGTTCTCCCCATTCACTCCAGCTTCTTCCCACAGTCCAAAGACATGCAGGTTAATTGGTGACTCTAAATTGGCTGTAGGTGTGAATGTGATTGTGAATGGTTGTCTGTCTCTATGTGTCAGCCCTGTGATAGCCTGGTGACCTGTCCAGGGTGTACCCCACCTCTCGCCCAGTGTCAGCAGGGATAGGCTCCAGCCCCCATGCAACCCCTAACAGGGCAAGCGGTTACAGAAAATGAATGATCTGATCTGAATAAGTATATCTTATTTCTGATCTGTTCCAACTGTTCTAACTCTTTGCAGTCAATGCTCTGCTGTTAATACAAACTTAAAACATTGTCCATGTTAACTTGTTACTTTGATTAATTCCCATATTACTAATTCTACCACGTTTACTCACCAATCTGCTATTTTCTTCTCTAATAGATTGTTTTTTCATTGACTAATGTAGTCACTTTACTTCCTGGTAGGCTTTTAATTTGAAACTAAACTGATGTACTCACTCATTAATACTTGAGGTGCAGACTTATGGACCAAAGCTACAAAATCGAAACATCTATAAATGGCAACTTTTATTGATTTGGACCTCGCTCAAAAACAAAACAAACACAGGAAACAGTAAAATAGAAATTAACTCAGAGCAACAGTTAGTGACCATGTTGTTGTACTGATGGAAATAGCATTGTAAATGTACATTATAAAGAATTTCTCACATGTGAACTATAAGAGGACAATTAATTCCAGCATTTTATCCAGTCTCAATTAGAGAGCAGCCTTTATGTGTTTATACTGGCCACCTCTCTGGGTAGCATTCATTTATTAAATACCTGTCTTTGTTTGAGAGTGTTAGTAGAGCTTAAAGGAATGGTTCTGTGGGGTTCTATGAGGTACTTATCCAGAGTCAATTGTATAACCAGCAGCAGATGTTTGGCACGGCCCCAGTTTGGAGAAGCAGCCAGGAGTACCCACATGGACAGCAAGTAATGCACTGCTGTGGATGGGGGTCATCAGCAAAATGTATTTCAGCCACTTAAAAAATCAAGCCGCCCCCCTCCACAGTACATTGCCTAGCTTCTGTGGCAGTTCACCTGCCTGCTTCTCCAAACTGGGGGCGTGTCAACTGACATCGTCTGTAGGTAATACACTGACCATGTACCTTACACCAACCCTGCCTTTAAAGATCCCAACAATCCCATTAAGGTAGAATCTAACTCAACCTAATGTAGTATGATGGCACAGGAGAATACTTAATTTTCATCAGAATGCGATCTGTTTTCAAATAACCACAGAGCATCATCACTGCTGTAGTTCCTACATATTGAAATAGATTTAATGTGTATTTTAAGAGAATTTTCATTAAATTGAATGCCGTTTTCACTAACCTACGTCACATTGAAATGTATTTATTCAAGTATTGAAATGAATGGATGATGAATGATGGTTGTGTGAAGGTCAGAGGGAAAAGCTAAGGGTCATTGAAGAGGGGATGAGTCAGAGGTCAGGTGAAGATGTTGAGGTGATGAGAGGCCTGGGGTCATCTGGAGTGACCCAGGAAGGTGATAATATTCAGGGGGGTGGCAACTTCTCTTTGATGGGATGTCTCATGGCTTCATCTTTTCCCCCTGTGGTTACTCCAATGAGAGAAAGAAGAGAGAAGCAGGAAAACGTGAGGCAAACAGGAGGGAAAAGGGTTGGGTAAACATGCTGTGGTTTTTTTATATTAATCCTGAAAATATAAAGATTCAGCATATCTGTGATATAAAAAGTCATTTGAACAGGAGCCGTCAAAGACAGGATGATGTGTATTGTCTCTCTGCTTCGCTCCACCTCTCTGAGCTGGTCCTTATTCATCTTCAGCGAACACTGAGTGTCTGGTTGCTATGGCAGCTGCTCCCTCAGATGCTGGATGAAGCTGTGTTTTTATAGATGTAACTAATTTTGCTCGGGCAGCTTCCAAGATCATTAGAACATAGAAGAGCAGATCTAAAGTCTGCTTTGGTATTTCCGCTAAAGGTCAGTGGACGTACGATATGTTTTATTACAGGAGGCAGATGAAATGTGAACAAAGTAGCTGTGTGTGATGTATGGGTTGGGTTCACACAATCAATATAGCTGAAGAATTCTGTATTGTGCTGAGTGGGATGGATTGGTGCTCCTGTGCAACACAACACAGCACAGTGCTTCTCTTCCTGAGATGTCAGACTGAGACCTAGTCTGTATTTTTAAGGCATAATGATCGTAAATAAGCTACAAATTGGCCTTTACAGACAGGTGCGGTTAGTTGGACTTTAGTTAAACCTTTTTGCGAGATTAAATGTTGCTTCATCAGGACTTTGAGTATCTCATGTAGGACAGAATCCAGATGAGTGTTTTAAACAGGTCTCGCATGGCTGAAAAGGGAATTACAACACAGTTGTTTTGGATGGCAGATTGCTCTGAGTGCAGCACACGCTCACACACACCTTTAATCACTCAATTCAGGTTCATTTAAAGGTAAAGGGATTTTCCTGGCTTTTGAGAAGATATCAGGAAAGCTGCTATTATTCATATCCCAAATTACACTGCAGCTACGTTATAGGAGTCTTATTGCACTTCCATAAATTCTAAGGGCTCCCAAAAGACAGAACAAGGCCTCCATCAGACCATGGACTCTATAAAAGAATGGACGTAGTTTCTGTGATGTCACCCATTGGTTTGCGGACTCCTGTTTAGAAGCCTCAAGTCTGGCATTTTGGTCATTACCATCTTGATTTTTTGGAGCCAAAAGCACATTTGGGCAAGAGGGTGGAGGAGCGAGATGGGGATCTGACTCATAGACAACCTTACAGACAATCTGTCACTCAAGCAGCCTTGCCCTTAAATATGCGTAACGTTAAGCCTTAGAAAATGTCAGTTGGTGACTAATACAAACTTCAGCCCCCACTACAGTTGTCATGAACAGGGAAATTAGCCATAGAGACCTAAACTTTTTTTGTACTAGGCTGTGAACATATTTGTTTCTGCTGTACAGTTGGGCATTTATTTACTCACCTCTGGAGCCAGCCTCAAGTGGCCATTCAAAGAACTGCCATTTTTTGCACTTCTGCAGCCTCGTCACATATTAATGTTTGGTCATGGACTTTCCACGTCCAGATATGATGTGCAAGGTACCCTGGGTGCATTGGTTGTTGACGTTCTGGGACGCAAGTTCTGCCTGTTGCATGCATTGTCTTCTTTCAAAATACACTTCTGTTTACGTACAGTCTCTTTCAAAATAAACGCACTACGTCGGTACAACAACGCAAATTGTTTCTTTTCCCTCAACGACTAATGCACGTGGTTGGGTTTAGGCAACAAGAGCACCTAGTTGGGTTTGGGAAAAAAGAACAGGGTTTGGCTTTATAATCTTACAGGATGTGAACACCGCTTTCTTGGGTGAAAGTCAGTGTTTGTTGTCAGTTTCTGACATCGGAAGTCACTGCCTAATTGCAGGATTTCGATGAGTTTGGAGTAAGACCAGGTTGCATTTCTCAGCTCCAGAGGTTGCTGCTTGGAGCAGTGCATTTTGGCAACTTTTTATAACTGTTGTCAAATACTCGCTGATTTTGTGTTACTCACTGCATCACATTTTTGGTGAAGCTCCCTGAACGTCCCAAGCTGAACAAACTTCAACCCAGTGCGGAAAAAGTGTCCAATGTTACTGACATTTTTTGTCCATTGTATAATGACAACAAGTAATGGCATACATGGTTTGTGCAAAGCTAACATTAGCTCACTTCCAACATTGCCCAAGGCAAGCTAAAAGACAAATTGTTGCCTCAGCTATTTTCTAAAGTTTTACCACCTTAATTAGGCTTTACGATTGACAGCAGATTGTCAAACTGTCCCTGACTCATCCTAAAATAAGCCTCAACCGACAATCATCCAGATGAAGCTCCTGGACCTGCTTGTGGTGCTGCCTGTTTTCTCATCTTTCTTAGGGTCTCATGTACCCACACAGATCTCAGTTTTCCTGTGATTAACTTAATATTTGGGACAGTGTCTCACCCCCAATAAAAGCCATAG
This sequence comes from Epinephelus fuscoguttatus, assembly GCF_011397635.1. Classification (NCBI taxonomy): domain Eukaryota; kingdom Metazoa; phylum Chordata; class Actinopteri; order Perciformes; family Serranidae; genus Epinephelus; species Epinephelus fuscoguttatus. The sequence goes on along the minus strand of NC_064760.1, from coordinate 10,609,885 downwards.
CCTGTCTATTTTCAGATTTTAAGGTACAGATCTGTGAGTTTACTTGACTAGAAAACAGCAGTAAAGCTGGGGGGAGTGGTGTTTGCTCTATAAAAAGAACAGCTGCAACAACCTGCAAAACATGCTCTCTCCGATCAGGGCCTAAGAGTGGTTTTCAGTTATTCAAAGGACATGTATCACTAACATCAAACTCCAAAAACTCTAGATCCTACACATATGCAACTTGATGGCATCTGTTTGTTTGGGTGTTTTTGTAGAGAGTGATGTAAAGGATTTTTCCAAGCTGAGATAACCCTCGTGGCACTACTTGGGTTTTTTTTTTTCAGATCTGAAAAGCTCCTCCAGAGCCACATAATTGTATATACTGTTTTCATTAGCTGAATAGTAAAGCTTTGATTCTCTGCCCGAGCCCGATTGGGCCTGACGTGACCCACTGAGTTCAGGCCAGGCTATTATATCTTAACATTCCCTCAGGCTTGAATATGGGTCAGATTCTTGCCAATGTACAGTGTTTTTGTTGTTGTTGTTACTGTTGTTGTTGTTTTTTAAATGAGATTGGCAGTTCTCGTGCATAGATGGCAGAAATTGGATTGGACCGAATTTAGAGATAAAGAGAGAGAAATGGGGGAACTGCGATCAAAAGATTGGGAAAGTGACGGAACAACAGAGCAGTGTAGTGGAGAACTTGGGGAGTGAGATAGAGGGCATGTGAGAGAAGGATGTAAAATGAAAGGCAAAAGAGAAAGAGGGAGGCTGCAAGATGATTTGGTTGGCAATATTTGCTTCTGTTTCCCTAGAGATGTGCGTCATGTGCAGCAGAGATCAGTGATTATCATCTGGAAGACAAGAGGAAGTGGTGCAATTTAGTTTAAAATCCGGCTCAGGCCCAAACTGCTGCCATGGTTTGGGATCAGGTCAGGCAAACTGTGCGGGTTCATGTAGGGGTGGGCCTGATTTTTTGGGCCCAATCAAAGCTCCACTGAATGGTGCTAATCATGAGTAACTGACTTTTATGTATTAAATCAGTGGAGCAGTTTTCATGTTGTTAATGCTATTGATTCAACATTCACAGGAGAAATGCTGACAAGCACAGTACATTGCTAGTTAGTGGTAAGTGGTGCAGCCACTCTAGTCAGCAGTCCAACTGAGTCAATAACTGGCATGGACCTATGTGAGCTGTTCAAACTGCTTCCAAGGCTCCACACAGAGTCGCTCCTCGCTCCATCCCTTCAGCTACTGCTGAAACATTCTAAAGACAACAAAAGGAAGAGCTGAAAGGAGGATTGGGACATTGGGGGCGCTGTACAACGGTTGCATATTGGGCCTTTAGTACAGAGAACATTCATCAGACCCTGTTCTTGTGAAACCTACATCCTCCATCCACAGCCGTCAGAAAGCCTCCAGGAAACAGGTCAGTGAACAAAGCGAGAGACGGAGAAGGAGAGAGGGGAGACAGAGAGAAGGAGGATGGGAAACGGGAGGAGGGGGAGTCAGAAGTTGATAAGAACTGAGCTGTACTGTTCTTCTCGAGACCAGCTGCCGGAAGCTTGGATGTAGTCAAAAACACCTCCCAGTGCGCCTCGCTGGCCCACAGTGACACCTCCCAGAAGTCTCCCTATCGGCCACTCAAGAGCGTGACCGAGAGCTGTCACCCAGGCAACAGCCTGCAGTGCTGAAATGCACATGCTCACACTAATGACAGATTTTCATAGCAACTAGATTTTCAGAAGTTTGTTTTGTCATATTGAAAATCTGAGATTATAAAACCCTTTCACACATTAACGGAGAAAGATCTCGAAACAAGTGGAGCTGTGGAGCAGGAATATCTCTTATTTGGCTCATTTCTTCGGTTGCTTTCAGAAAAAAATGACATTTAAAGCCTCGACACTTATGAAATGAGGTGTCGAGGTGGATATTTTCTGCAGTGTGCAGAGGGAACATGGCTGAAATATGTTACCCTGGCAACAGTCTACAGAGGGAATGAAACCAGATCATGTTGTTATGAGCTGCAGACAAAGCTCTTAGAAGTTATGAAACACTGCCTACGCCACATAAATTTGATAGTTTATTGATACATATTTTGCTTGCCGTAAGTGTTGCCCGTCCCAAACGGTCTTTTATAATCCTTTAACCTAAAGAAATCCTTTGGGAAATGTGTGAACAGGAATACTGCTCAGGGCCAAACTGTGTTTTAATTGAGATGAGAATAGGAGATGAAAGTCAAAATTGTCCTTGTGTCAGAGCCTTAAGTTAGACACGTCTCTGTCTGTTTTATATTTCTGAAGTTTAGTGATAAGAAGCAAATACTTAAGAAAGAAAAAGCCTGATATTACAAGAGGAAGACAGCAATGGTTTTGGTTTTTGAGTTGAGCTGTCCTCACTTCACCTACAGCAGTGCAACACAGACAGGCAGACTCGGAAAGGCCTTAAAAGTGTTGAGATCACCCAGAGGAGCCAAAACATAATGTTTTTTTAAGTGGTTGGGAGCGGTCTGCTGAACATGGTGAAGTAGAGACGTAAAAATTGAATTCCTATAAGGAAAGTCTGGCAATTATAGTGGTTGTATTTACAATTCACAATAGTTATGATGATGACAGAGTTCTTGTGGACATACTAAAGGTCTAGTGTAGGATTTAGGGGGAAATATTGGCAGAAAGGAATCATCTTGTTTTTGTAACCTTAGAATGAGACGTTGGTATTTACATAGGGAGCGGGTCATCATCTACAGAGTCCACAATATTTCCACAGTAGCCCAGAACGGACCAACCAAACAGTGGCTCTAGATCGGGCCATTCATGTTTTCACAATGGCCATGGCAGTTACAAGCCACTCTGCAACTAGTGGCATTGGAAAAACACCGATTTTATGACGCGAAACTGCTGTGTTCAATGTTATCACCGATTTAAATCACCAGTTTTGGAGAGGAAAAGACCGCTGTGGTTATTTTGGCTCTTGGTAAAAACCTCCTGAACGTTTGGATCTTAAGTTATAGAGACAAAAGTTGAGCGCAATAGCAAGTTTTGGGCTAGTGGTCCATTTGCAATGAGCCAAACAGCATCAAAGAAACACTGATCTGTAACATGAAGCTGTTTTATTCACTGTTTTGACGGTTGTAATCACCTGGTCCATTTGGCTGCCAGTGAAAACCTCCTGAACAGTGAACACTGAAGGAATCCTTAGCAGGAGTTCAAGGTTGGCAGGTGGGAGAAGTTTCAGCAAGTTGAAATCTGAAATCTTTACCGCTAGATGTCACTAAATCCTACACAATGTTCCTTTAATTAGTGAACTGTAGAGTTGTTGGAGAGCAGAGTTTGTTACCTTTGGAGAGAGCCAGACTAGCTGTTTTCCCCATTGTCCAGGTCTTTATGCTAAGCTAAGCTAGCCAGCCGCTGGCTGAAGCTACGCACTTCATGTACAAACATGACAGTGGTATCAAACTTGTCATCTAATTCTCTGCAAGACAGTGAAAACGTCTATTTCCCAAAATGTCAAACCTTGAGCAGATTTTGCAGTATTAATAAATTCAATTAAATTTCAATTCAATTTTATTTATAAAGCCCAAAGTCACAAATAACAATTTGCCTAATAGGGTTTTACAGCATAAGACATCTCTCTGTCCTTGGACCCTCACAGCAGATTAGCAGTAAGATTTGCAGATAAGTTTAATATATAGATGTAATCAGCCTTATGTGTTATGGTTCTGCTCTGCGTCCAGAGGCCTCCAGACTTAATGTTAAAGACTATCTGTCTTTGTTTTCAGGTGTTGTAGTATCATGAGGATTTTGTATTCTAGGTTTTTGGTTTTTCGCTGTTGCATTCACTCAGTTTCCTGTTTTGTTTTGTCATACTTACCTTATGTGTCATGTCTGGTTTTGTGCATTTTCCCGCCTTAGTGATCGTCTGCCCTCCCTGATTTCTTCCACTTGTGTCTAATCTAATGATGTATTGCCAAGTTGTCAGTTTATCTGCGTTGGTCACTTGTGATCCTGGTTGGATTCCCTCCCTGTGGTCTGCAATCTTTAACATGTTTGTTCTCAGTTCAGTTTGATGTGTTTTTTTATGTTGTACTTTGTTTTACCTCAGCCTGCTCCCTCAGTTTTGTAGCCTGCCTGTTTTTATCTTTTGCAATCAGCTCTCTGTTATTAAGCTCGCCTTTAGTTTCTTAAGCCTGGTGTTATGCATTTGGGTCCTCTACTGGAACCGTGAGCCCTAACATTATGTTTTCTGCAAAACTATTTGCTGATGACAGTGTCTTGTAATCTTCTCTTATATTTTGGTCACTTATGGATGGTGACATAGCCCATCAAAAACAAACAACAGCAATGCAATCATAAAAATAAAACATTTTTATTTAGTATCAAAGGCAGAAGTAGCATCCTGCAAAAACCCTGAGGAAGAAGAGAGATGCTGGTTGAGTATAGAAAGCATATGACGTTGAGGCTGGGGACTGTGGTTTTAATCCTGCTTCTTACCAACAGTTGACATATTGCTTTCTTGAATCCTGAGAGTAATTTTTCCATAGCAGTTTTAGTTGCCTGTACCATACCTCAAACATCAGGTGGCAGTTTAGAAATCCCTCAAAAGTTGTTTTTAGATCAGTCATATGGGTCGTTATGGAGAGCACTGATAAACAACCTAGTTGTCCTAGTTTTTGGAGATGTACAAGGTCAGAATCAAGCTGTGCAGCAACTATATCAGTGACAAATGTGCTCAGATTGCTCTCACGGAAAAGGGTGGTGGCTTGAAGCCGCCTCGCCAACTGGTGACGGATCAGTTTTACATAAAAGCCCCAAAGCCCAGAGGCCTTTTCTCTGTGGTGAGAACAGGAGTGTTGGAGAGGGTGAGATATCTAACAGTCACTTCTGTTAGCTGTGACTGGGCTGCTGATGATCATCACCACAGTGACGTGGTCTGCGTGTGTGAGTGTTAAACTGATTCATCATTTTGGGCCTCTGTTGGTCTTCCATTAAATATCAGATAGTGTTGTCCTCTGCTGATTTAATGAATAACTCAATGATAAAAACCTACTGCAAAGCCTGTAAGTAAACCTTTTAATACTCATTTTATTTTTTCTCAGTTATTTGGACTAGTGTATGCTTAAGTTTCCTGTAACGCAAATATGTAAAAGCCTAAATATGGTATGACACTAATCACATTTCAGCCTACTTAAAATGGTAATCACATAATGGCTTCACAATCACATCCATTTTGACCAGTCATCAAAAAAAGTGAAGTTGCAAAAAAAGGAGCACAATTAAAAATGATTGTTAAAGACCCAAGTGCCAGTATCCGTCATCCCCTCATAAGGTCTCTGCTTAATTTGGATGTTTTATTATCAGTTAATTTATGCAAGTTTAATCTTTGATCAGTGACAGAGCAGTAATGTAAACAGTGGTGGAGTGGTGGAGATGCCTTCAGTGCCACGGCGGTGAAAATGAGGTCAGCTAATTGGGACGGCTAAATATATTTCACAGGGTGCACCTTCTCCTTGGAAGGTGAAGCACAGAGCCAGAGTCACTGCTGCGACAAATTTAACATGCTGCTGATAATGAGGTGATTAGGACCTTCTGATGACCACAGGGTGTCTGATGAGTGCTTATACATCTGTGGTATAAATAATGTACAGGAACTGCGGGAACAAATTATGAAGTTGTTACGAAGAAATAAGAATATTTTCTGGCCGTTAATCTTACCAACTTTAGATAGGTTAACACTAAACTAACAAAACTGCAAATTATCCATGTTGTTTACTGTTTAATGCTGCAGTGCTGTCTACACTGAGCATATACTGTACCTCTGTGGCAGATTGAATTGAAGTCAGTGATTTAAAAACCTTTTCCTTCAGTATTACTTTGGAGGGATGCATTGTACTTTTACTATTGTCCACCTAATAACTTCAGTAATGAATTTATTTTGCTCAATAAATAAACATACCATCATCCTAAATAAATAATCATAAAATTAGAAAATGAATGAATTAACTAATTAATGAATAAGTAAAATGCACAGTGAGTTTCCACAGGACTTTAAAAGGGAGTACGGCCATTTTTTAAAATTCATACATGTTTTTCTAGTGGTCAGACTGTCCAAAAATATTAATATAACATGAACAACTCTCTCCCAAATCCAAAAACTAGAGTGTTAGCTTAAATTTTTGATGTTATCAAGTATAAAGTCTGGAGCTGCTCCACAGGCAATAAATGGTGAAAGATGTTCTTGATGCCACTGAGAGCACCCTGGGGAATGTTCTGAGTTTGTGGGAACATTTCTGTTTCAGGACTGAGAACATTTCAATATAGTAAAGCTTATTCTGGTATATATGTATTTATATAACAGCAAACTATTTTGTCCACAAAATCAGACTCCCATTCATTGTCTATGGAGCAGCTCCAGGCTTAAGACCCCATGACAAAACAAGTTTGAGAGTAGCTAATGTTCACAAATGTTGATTCAACTTTCCTAGACCATGGAAATGACATATTGGAATTGTTTATCAAAGTGATGTTACCCTGTAAACTTAACTATGGGACTAGTTGACTATCCCCGCTAAAGTAAGAGCAGTCACTTTTGCAAATCTTTAGATACATTATAAGTTCATTATGTTGGATTTTGAAAGTTTAAATTTTGCCTTTAAAGCTGCATCTCATAAACCAGTCAAAATTAAATACAACTTTAGCAAATTCAGCAATCTTACTGATTAGTTATAGGCAGTCCAAAAACTTCTTAACAGCAACGTGACTTTCCTTTTAATCAGACGAACAGTTTCACCTGTATGAGAGAAACAAAGTATTGTCTTGTGTAAACACTCATTAGGTGAAAAAAATGGGTATAAATAGTTCCATAGCAGGATACAGAGGTCCCTTCTTAGACAGGCAGACGTCGCTCAAGAATGCAAGTCCCCTCCTGACAATATTTTTAAATGAAATTATAAAAAGATTTGCAGTAATATGGGAAAAGACCAAGAGGCAACCTCTGAGCCTGAGAAATAACGCCAATGTGAAAGTGCCAAAAACTGAAGTTCACTCAATGGCCACTTGAGGCACAGACCACCATGTTAAAATGTCCAACTTTGCAGCAGAAAAATAATTATGTTTACAGTTTTGATCTCTATAGCTAAATGTAATTATTTGAACTTATTTTATTTTGATTTATTTACTTGTTTATTAGACAAGAACAAATGCATAATACAACCTAACATATGGAGCAATGCCTGCGAGCTAGTTCAGGCAGTCAACTCGAGCTGCACTGATTCATACACACGTCATGTATCACTCCTCATATGTCATCTACAAACACACCCTCCAAATTTGGCAGTCTATTTAAGCTGCAAAACCTTCCCAGCCCTCCCTTTGCATTGTCTATGCTGCTGCTCTGCAGTACCGCCCCTCGCTCTCTCAGCCCCACCTCCACCCCAGCATCCACCTGCAGGCTCCAGCTAGGGGGAAAAGCTGCTGTATCAGGCATGTTGGTCTGAAGACTGGGAGGAAACAGAAACCCAGCCCCTTACTTAAAAGTTTCAGATCTCAAATAAGTTTTGATAAAGAAGTAATTTTCTTTGCAAATATTCCAATGCAGAAAGTGCCGATGCACAGTCATCCATCTTCTATCCACGTGTTTAGCGAGCCATTTTTTAATAGCACATTTTTAATTACATTTTAAAAGCTGCTGAATAAATCTGAGACATACAGTGATGATTGTCTGCCCTGCTCTTGTTCTACATATACATCTTCCTCTCAGGAATACACCTCATGTTTCACATTATCCTCATTAAAAGGCTCATTTCCTTCGACATCACTGGTTCACACATGAAAGAATAAAAAACTTACAAGAGGAATCTTGACACCAACCAGCTCACTCTCCCACAACTAAACACAGACAAACCAGACATACATGCACAAATGTACATAGAGTGTATTATACTATCCACTATTGTCTGTAAGTACAATGTCAGGATTACAAGCCCCCAAGTCGACAGAGTGTTTATCTTACTTGAACATTCCCAGATTAAGTGAGAACTGCATTTTTAAATATCTTTTTGAACAAATAGATAGAGAGGGAAAACTGGCAGCGTACCACAGCTTACAGACCCAGCAGTGAGCAATAATAAGATTTGTTTCAACATTTGCTGGTGGTGACTAATTAGGGTGACCTCATCAACACTAGGAAAAAAAGATTTACCCAGCCACTTCTTTTTTCTGCAGGACTTCTGAGGTTAAATACTCCCGGGTTTTATTGAAAAGTGGTCAAATGTGACAGAGGCTTAATGGCTTTTTCCACAATCCTCACTGTTTCTAAACGTTACTGTTTGTGGCCGGCTTTTCCTCCTTAATTAAACATTTCTTAGTTCCTTATTCAGGAGGCACACGTAGATGTTTTGCCCAATAAAAGCCACTTGCTCTTCATTCTTTTACTGTCACATTCCAGAAAAATCCTCTGTGAACAGTCTCTGCATTGAGAAATGGGTAGTACATGGCTTCTGGATGTGAAATATCATTCTTGGTAATAAAGTAACATGTTGTCAAACTGTTCGCTCTGGCATAAGCTGCAGCACAGTCATGGGGAAATCCAGTCTCTAAGCATGAGCTCAGAGAGTTTTAATCCTGGGCAAACTCAGCAAGCTCACCAGCAAGAGAGTGCCAGCAAAGAAAGCCTTAGAAACATGACAATGGACGGATGTGACACAGGGACAGAACAAAACTCTACAGCTCTATTAGCTTCAGGGGAAGAGGGGGCAGTGAGGGCTGCTGATGTGTATTAATACTGTTCTGTGATGCCATGATAAGATAGGATGTGTTTCTTTTCTTCTAAGGACTCAACACAAAATGTGACATCAACTTACAAAGACATGGAATCTATTTCATCAGCTGTAGTGAAAAGAATTAATAAAGGGGTTGGAAGGCTGGAGAATAAAGGACGATGAGGAGACCCTTGTAAAACAAAGGATATGCATGTATGATATTCTCCTGGTGACAGCTGGCACCCGCTTTGAATAAATAGACGTTAGTGGGGGTCATCAGCTTTATAGATATAGTATACTACAGGAACCTAAAACATGACAAATAAAGTTACATATACATTAAATAACAGCAAACAAGATAGTAAATGTATATTAAAGAACAAATTATTCATTGACAAGAGAGAAAGAAAATTAAAAAAAACTAAATGAATAAACAAGATACACAGGTTCCACCTATGTCTGTAACAGCCGTATTTGTTGCAGTGTGGCAACGTTTATGAGCTGGCTTTCTCATTAGTAGGTGAAGGGAATGGTGGATGTCATAATACCTTGGCGAGACAGCTGCCAAGCTGCAGACCACAGTTTGAGACAAACAACAAACTGGTTGTTCATTAGTGAGACGTGGCAGAGTTTCCAGTGGCAGTTCTACCCAGAAACATAGATGTTTTTTAGTGAGTCGCCACTGCATTTCCAGCTGTTTTTTGGGGGTTTTTTTGCAACCCATTACTGCATTTCTAGAGGCATTTCTGCCTCCAACTGTGGGTGTTCTTTAAGCAACCTGTCACTGTGTTTCCATCAGCCTTTCCGCATCCCAACATGGATGTTTTCAACAACCTGTTGCTACATTTCCAGCGGCGTTTCTACCCACAAATGTCGCTGTTTTTTTAAGCAAGTCATCATGTTCTCAGCCCCACTTCTGCCCCCAAACATTGGTAATTTTTAGTGACCTGTTGCTCCGTTTCCATCAGCATTTGTGCCTCCAAACATGGCTTTTTTAGCAACCTGTTGCTATTTAAAAAAAAACAAAAAAAAAAACAAGTCAGTACTGAGTTTCCAGCTCCATTTCTGTCCCCAGACATGAGTGCTTTAAGCCCTAACAGCATCTTTTCGTAACCATTACCAAGTGGTTTTTGTGTCTACACCTTGTTAACTGCAGTGTTATTGTAAAGAAACTTAAAGTTTTGTCAATGGCTGTTTAATAAGGTGATAACAGCATTCTGAATATGCTAGTTGGTGTTATCTATAATGCTGATAACCACTATTGACACATTTTTAATAGAGTAATAACACTTGAGAAGTGTACACCGGGTATAGAGTTTCTTCACCGGTCAACAGCTTTGTCTGGACAGAGCATCATTAAGTATCACTAGTATTCTCATCTTTTACATTTCAAAAAGAAAATCTTTATTTCCAAGATCAGAAAATGGGTGACAACCAGAAAAGAAAATAGCAATTTTTCTTTCAATAACTAGTCTTCTTAATTTGTTTTCCCTAACAAGAGGATGTAATTTGCTGTTTATTAATATAGTTAGCCTTTCCTGCAACATGAAACATGAAATCTGTCTGAAAATAAATTAAATGAACTGATATAAACTGGTGAAAGTCCCTATAGTCTTACACAGTCAGTGGTGGAGGAAGTACTTGAATAATTTACTTGAGTAAAACTCGCACTGTACTATACTATAATGCAAATAGTTCCGTACTATCAGTACTATAATGCAAAGGTACAGTACAGTATTATCAGCATCACATACCAAACTATGGGGGGTGAATGGCTCCTTTCTGATATATTAATTTCTTTTTGATACATTAATGTGTAAGCAGGAGTTTACTTTTGTTTAGCATTCGTTGAATTGGAGTTAAATCTAAATAATTTCTTTACTGTTCCGTAGTTTAACCTATAACAATATATCCTATTTTGAAAGTACAGTAAGTAATTTATGTGTAAAATTATAATCTGCAAGGTAACAATTAACTATAACTGTAACATAAATGTAGCTGAGGGAATGTTTATAAATGAATATAGACTGGATGGGAGGTCTTAATGTGCGTTTAATTATACATGTACATAATTGGACAACACATGCATATTTAGAATGACCCCAGGAATGACCACAGCAACTAAATAAAGAGCAATCACCATCAATTAACAGTAACCATCCCATCTTACGTCTACATAGCAAACTACATACAAGAAAAAAAGTGTTCTGGTTGGTTTAAGTTACAAAATGATTATAGAAATTACAATAAATGGAAATTTAACAGGGGCTGACCTCATGTCCCCTTCCTTGCTCAGTTTTTTACAGCAGATTTGGAAGCAAATCTGTCCTTAAACTATACAAATTTAATTCCTTGTTCTCATTTGTTTCAGGCTTTGTTCAGTCCGGTCAGCTGTCACCCATGAACAGAGTGCACTGACTTGTTAAACGTTTAACTTAACTTCTCCTTTGAGAAATGCTTCATCGTCTTCACCGAATTGTGCAGAATCATTTCCCAATTAGATTGCAACAGTTAACGGACGGCAGACACACTTTGGGTTCTATTAGCTCCCAGTTAGAGAAAAGTGAAATTAGATTAGTGAGGTCAGATCTCTCTGCGGCCGCATCACCGGCCACTGTCATCTGCTAAAAAGATTAGGAACGGTGCCACAAACTGACGGAGGTGATCGGACTGCCGTTAACAGCTTGTCTCAGACGACTGCAATGAACATTTAATTGCTCAAGTTGACGGATCTCTAAAGATTTTGGCAGCACGCTGATATTGGCAGCGGATGAAAGCTGGCCTCGCCCCTGTTTATTTTGGCCCATTCTTGATGAATCTGCATGTTTTGGGACTCTGGAGGTAAAAGACAGCAGCAGTTGAAGTAGCCTTGAGGGAATACTTTACCCCTCAAAAGATCATATCAATTACTCACCCTGGATTTGTGAAGAGAGGGTTGTCTTGCAAGCCTCCGGTATACGAAGGATCCAAAAATAGAGAAAATTCTTGATGAAATAAAGTCATAGGGGTCAACAACAACAAACTCTCACACCACTTGCGCAGTATAATCAATTAATCAGTATAATCAAACTCTGTACTTTCCAAACACACAGCTCTCTCTGACAGGGAACTGAACTGAAAATGAACTCATCTATACTCTCATCAAAGTCAAACTCGACTGACAAAAACAGGAAGTGAACACGGGAACTTCTGACCTACCGCTGCCTCGATCAGTTTGTTTTTTTGTGCTATTGTATGACTTTTGTGTTTTAAAGGGTAAAACAAGTAACAGTCAACCATACACACTCCAGAATAATTGATGTGACCATCATGACATCACTCATTAGTTTGTGGCCTTGAGTTTGGCATTTTGATTGTAGCCATCTTGTTTTTTTGTTTGTTTGTTTTTTGGAGCCAGAAGTGACCATATTGGACAAGAGCATGGACGTAACCAAAATACTAGCTGCTAGCTTGGTTAACATAATGCATTTACAGTAAAATCTATGGGTCACTGTGACAATGCAAATGCTAATGCTAATATTTGCTTGCCAAAACAGGCTGTAAACCATTAAAACAACATATACTTACCAGAAAAACTGATCATCCAACTCCTTAAAGGATGTTTTATACAACCAAACGCTTACAAGACTTTTCAAGGTGACCAAAACATTACAGTTGTCTTTCATGATGTGAAAACACAATGGAATAGCAATAGCTAAGCCTACGCCTATACACTAAATCTGGGGTAACGCCATAGTTATGTTACCTAATCTAGTGATGGGCAAAGCAGTTCTTTAGATGTTACTGAATCACTACAATCAGTTCGTTAAAAAGATTCGTTCAAAAGAGTCGTTCACCTGACCGCCCTGACTGTGTACTGCGTAGTCCGACTCAGTCTCTCTCCGCTGCTGCTGCTGCATCTGCCTTGCACAAGTGAGTCTCATTACTGGCCAGCCTAATGTTTTAAGTTTGTTTATCTGGAAACTAAGCAATAACAATGGGGAGGTGTGTGATTGTGTTCATGTGGCTTGACTCCTGGCTACATTCGCTGTTAGCTTGGAGAAAACAGTCCCTATGAAAGTGTATCGCTGAGAAGAAATGATGTGAATCACTCAGGAATCAAGGTTACGTCGTTCACTGAGTGATTTGTTCACCAAGTGATTTGTCATGCGGTAAGCAGTCCCTCCCTGCACCCTGGCTGCCTTGTGACTCGCGAGTGATTCATCGTACGCAGTTCCACTCCCGGCCTGCATGCTTGCTGCAGAGCTCAACTGAATTGAGAAATGAACGAATCAGTCCCGGAAGTGATTCAGTTCAGTACGTTAACTCAACAGATTTGTTCTTTTGAACGATTCATTCACGAACGACACAACACTAACCTAATTAACACTGTCCCTTTTTAATGGATGGCACCCACCTGCCACTGAAAGCAACTTTTAATATGCATAACTTTAAGCCTTTATAAAATGTAAGCGGGTGAATTATATATAAATTCATCCCCCGTACAGGTGTCATGAATGAGGAAATTAGCAAAAGAGACCAAAACTGTTTTTTGTACCAGGCTGTAAGCATGTTTATTTCTGCTGCATGGGGGTCAACAGCTTTTTGACTAGCTTTTGGAGCCACCCTCAAGTGGTCATTTGAGGAACTGCAGTTTGTGGCACTTGCACATTGGCTGTATTTTCCAGCCTCAGAGATTACTGCTTGAAGATAACTCTTTACATTTGACATGTCTATACACACACAGGCCTGCATAAGTGCAGTGCTCTGTCAGCCATCTACTGCACAATTGTCAATGTAGAAAATAAGTTGGATTTTTTTTTACTTCAGGAACCATGGGTGCCCAAAATAACTCCTCCAACTTCACAACTCTGTTGGAGACAGAATGAATTGGTTTTACTTTAATTTAAGTTCTTCGTGGTCCAAGTGAGTCTGTCTTGCTCAGCTGGGACAAAGTTTGAGAATAGACGAAGACCGAACACTGCAGCCTGCTTGATTCATTCGCCAGAGACAAATTTTAATGAGCTGCTATTAATTTTGACCCACACTTCACTAATGAAGCTGCTCAGTGCTTAACGGTACAAGAAAGTGGCTGTAAAGAGTGCTCACTGTGTGCATGTGTGAAACATTGAAGCAAGGAGCTGAGTAAACCTTACACCTCCTCTTAACATAAAGGTGGAAGACCAAAGCTTTTAAGTGAATCTTATGTGAATGTATGTGAATAACATTTCCCCATTCCAATGTTGCAGCACGTTTCAGTTCATCAGTGACAGCAGCCACAGCCAGTACAGAAGTGGCAGAATGCCAACAGCGAGCTAGCTAATACATAATATAGACTCCAGTTCCCTTTGTCAGCAAGGCATTCCAGTTATATTGTGGAAAAGGAAATGACTCATTGGATTTATTACATTGGAGGACACATATGTTCAAGTCAATAAGCCTGATTAACTTACATTAGATCAATACACATTTACAAGCAACATGCCGATCTCCTGACCCTGGTACAATGTTTGAGAAACAGCCAGCAACCTCAGGATTACTTAGGCGTTCAGTATTCATGTTTATTGTCAGTGCACAGTGCCCTTTTCTGGTCTGTGCATAATGAATGTTGTATGCTGCTGTATGTACCTGAGCATGGGCCATGAATTATGGAACAAAGGTGATTTTGCAGAGTCAACAAGATGAGGGCGTAATACAAATAATCTGATGCGAGCACACAGGGTCTTTATAAATGCTGGTTGCTAAAGGATCGTAAAAAAGGTGATCCTTTAGGTCTAATAGCCTCCAAAGAAGATGTATTAAGTATTGTATATAGTCGACCATGTACACATATACTGCACTGTGCACTGTAGTGTATCTGCCCTGCCGCTTATTCTCATAGGTGATGCTTGAATGGTTTCATGCTTGAGCAGAAATCAAACAGAAGACAGCACAATTACAGCATATCATGTTACAGCACAGATGGACATCCCATATGAAGAATTGATGTGCAGTTTTGGTGAATGCTTGACATACTCAACACAGCTTATTCCCACTGTATCAAAAAGTCATAGGGCACCTCATAAAAGTTTCACACAGTGACTGGCGTACGGTGGATCTTCTACTATTGGATATAAGCACTCCCCCGGCAGAGCTTATGGAATGCTATCCATTAATCAGCCAAAAGAGAAACAGAAAGAGTCGACCCCTACTAGTTGTGTGTAGCCCTAATGTGCACTAAAGGATTGTAATAAATGGGAGTTATGGCAGAGAGCTGTGAAAGCATCACAAATAAATGTCAGAAGAGTTTGTTTCAAAAAGAAAAAAATGTAATGTTTCCTTTTTCGCCCAGTGGATATTAAGATTCAGCAGTAAGCAACACACCTTGACAAACTTCTTTCCTCTGCTTCAGTCTGTTCACAGTTCTCAAGAGGAGTGTACGCCATTTTCGGATTCTACGACAAGAAGTCTGTCAACACCATCACATCCTTCTGCGGGACGCTCCATGTCTCCTTCATCACGCCCAGCTTCCCTCTAGATGGGAACCAGCAGTTTATCATCCAGATGCGACCTGATATCAAGGGGCCCCTCCTAAGCCTTATCGAGTACTACAAGTGGGACAAGTTTGCCTACCTGTACGACAGTGATCGAGGTAAGACATGGACACCAATGTTATTTCTAGCTGGACTGAAAATGACATGTTTTTCATTTTAACATGATGTCGGCCATTACACTTTACTTAACCCTCTGAGACCCTCTGGACTACCGTCAATCTCAGCTGACATTGCTGTTTTTTAAAGGACTGAGGCACGGTCATTTCCTAAGCTAGCTCAAAGGTAGTGGTATCATGTAAAACTAGGAAACCTAAGGAATCCATTGGTACCATCTTTGTTTGTCCCCAAAGTGGCCATTTCATTTTAGTGAGACCGTATTTTCAAACTTGGCCTCACTGTTTAGCATGACCTATTGTGACCTCTAGGATAATTGCAGCCTCATTAAACTTTACAACCACAACCTATACACTGCAGGTATTCAGAGGATATATGGCTTTCATAGGTATATTGACAAAAAGGGGGTGTCTCAGCAGTTTCCGTCACCATTTCGAAATGTCAGTTTTTGATACTAAATCACAGCATGGATTTTTCTGTTATGTTTCTCAGTGTCGTGGTGTCTTGATGTGGTATTTTTGGGAATGGGAATGAGTGGTCAAAAATGCTTATATTTAGCACCAAATCTCTGTAACAAACGGTACCAACCTTATGAGACATAACTGAGCATAGGAATAGCTATCATATGCTTCCATTATAATGTATACACTCTTATACTTGGCAAATTTAAATGGGAGCCTCACCAAAAACAATGTTTATTACAGATGTATGACTAGAAAAACCTGAGACACATTTCTGAATCAATCTGCAGGTAGCCAACTATCTGATGATGTATACCACTTCTATGTGGCGTATACTGTTGACCTGCTGTCGCCCCCTGTCCGCCAAAAAAAGGGCAAAAATGGGTCTATAATGGGTCTCAGAGGGTTAAACAATGTGATTACATCTCTTTCAAAAGAAGGGGCAATGGGTTGACCTCATGCAATCTAAGCTGCTTCTTTCAGCACAAACACCACTTACACAAAAAACACTCTGCATGAAACTCAGCACAGGTAAATCCAGGTTGAGGGCATTTTGGTTCCTGACAAAGAGCTTGTCACATACAATCAGCTATAGCACCTCGTGTGTTTGAGAGTCTGTTTTAGGTAATATCAAGGGGAAGGGAGGCAGTCAGAGTCATCTTTGGCATACCGTGAAGATGATGTGCCCTGCAGTTGTGGACTTCCACACTTGTTCCACATAGAGGTGTGATATGTTGGCATTATGTGGTTATGATATGAACACTAGAGAGGTTGCATTTGGCTTCACAGCTAAAACTTGTCTGTATGCAGTTATGCAGACAATTAGTTGTTGGACATCATGCAGTATTACCAAAAGAGAATCTTTAAATGCAAACTGGAAATGGCCTGGGCCTCTTCTGATAAGTTGATTTGGACTCAGACGACAGAGTGGCTCTTACCAAGAGTTTGCACTGAAAACAGGAACTGTCATTGCTTTCCTAAGATATTATTTTTATTATTATAATTTACATACAGTATATAAAGATGCCAAAGAAGACAACAAAAAGGCAAGGGCTTTTGAATCTGGGAAGCAGCAGATGAAATTTTAAAGCAGTGGTAAATTACAAATTTGGAATGGTTTTGAGATTTTTCACATTCGTGGTTGTAAAAAACAGTTTTAGTATAACAACAAATCATTTTTTAGAGAGACTATAACAATTTGTGGGATTTGGGGAGTCTTACAGTCACCCAATATCTTTATGTGCAATTTCCCAGAATAATGGTGTTGTAGCAAACAGGTGTAGTAAAGTGTTACCACATCTCTTTTTCCAGAAGGGATTTCAAAAGCTCAAAGATAGTTAATTGTTGCTGTGCATATTTGCACATTAAGGGAGAGTGTTACCAAATAGTGCATTGGTCGCCAAAGCAATGCGCAGTATCTGTGGATGGCTTTACTTGCAGTTATCAGTTTATCACATATTTAACAGTTTGTTGTTGTTTTTATGCCTTTGCGCTGGTGTCAGCTGTGGGCGAAGGCATAATATTTTGGGGCTGTACGCCACATTTTCACGAATGCAATACCTCAGGAAGGCTTTGAGGGAATTTCTTGGACTCAAAGATGAACTGATTAGATTGTGGTAGTCAAAAATCAAGCTTAGTGATTTTTTTTTAACATATCTCAAGCAGCCATAGGCTAGTTATGGTAAAATTTCATACATATGTTGACATTATATATTCAGAAGGTCAACTTCACTGTGACACTCTTAACATCCTGCAAAAACACTTTCCCTGCCATTATTCAGCACCATAACTTTAGGAAAAGAAGGGGAGACATTTTGTCTGATACTTAACTGGTGACAATAATATATGTGAAGCATCCACACTGCCTGTGTGAGCAGCATGGGTGCTCCACAGAGCCTTGTGTTTTTTATTTTAGGTGCCTATATGAACAGATTTGAGCAGCCCTCTGACAATGTTTCTGTCGACAGAATCCTTTCATTTTTAATACAAGGCTTTTAATTGTGAAAATACAGTACTCACAGCAGCAGGCAGCCCTGCAACAGCGCCGCAGCAGCAACACTGCCTGTTTGAACAGCATATGTTATTTTCTGTTTTATTTTCTTCGCTCTCTCAGAGTTGGATGGTAGTTTTGTCAAGCTAAGTGTGTTGGCGGAGCGGGTTTAGCATTAGCTTGGCCACCAGTGGTGAACACTATCTGTGGATGTTGGCGTGTGAGGTGAGCCATCACGTTTGTAGTATTTGCAGAGTACTTTATTCTCGCGACACTGCTTGCAAATTGCATGTGTCATATCCAAGTCCTTTCCTTTCTTGTTTAAAAATCCAAAATAAGTCAAGGTAAAATTTCTGATTTCTTTCTCCGGTGCCTCCATTTTTTGTTTTGATGAACTTCCTGCCAAATGCTGTTGACTGAGACCTCACCAGCAAAAACAAAACAAAACATCAGCACCCTCTAGTGGACCAAAAGAGCAATTGATTATATTTTTCTAGTACCAGAAGTTGTATTCAAATGTGTATTTGCAAAAATGTCTCATGTATATAATAAAACATCGATACTTGGCATCCGTTTATCGATACAGTATCGCCAAGCAAAATATCATAATACTACGCTGTATTGTTTTTTCCCCCACTGCTACAAGTTTCAGTGTAGGTATGGTTTGTTGAGCATTGAGTCCTTGTTCATTTCCAGCTCTGCACTGCTTCACATTCTCACCTGGCAGCTACTCAGTCTTATACTATTGGCCTCTGGGTCAGTGGTGCTTTTTAGTGAGAGCACAGATAGTCTCAAACCAAAGACACAAACACACATAACCACTGGTTAGTAGATTTAAAATGGTGATTATCTGGTCACAAGCTCTGCCTCAGTGTGCAGCATCACCAACCTCCCAGTCTACTAATCCATGAGTATCAGTCTGCACTTGTAAGTAAAGAAAAATCAATAATTTTTCAGTCTCTGTGCTCAGCCTGTGCACCTGTACCAGCGATCCTGGATAAGATCATGGACTGATTTTGTGCGAGATGAAAAATTATCCACCCTCGAACTGTAATAACCAGACTTACTTCATATTCAAATCTATTCCGTCTCTTTTCTTTGATCCCTTTCATCAGTGACTTTTTTTTCAATCCACACTGATACAAGTCTGGAAATTTTAATTTAGCAGACGTTCTTCTTCACTGTCTGAATGGTGCTTCACACGCTTTATCAGCTTTAAAATGTTAGCATTTTTCCCTCTCACATCTTGTGTCTGAATATCACAACATACTGCAGAAAGCCGTGTGCAAGGGAAATAACAGCAAGAAAGGGTTAAAGAACATTGGATTGCTGCCTGTGCGTTATCTCACTGTGCTGTGTCATGTAACTCATTTCGCCGTGTCATCTGCTAATTGTGATTCTGTGACTTGTACCCTCAGAGAACAATGCAGCCTCCTGCAGCACTGAGCGACCGTCCAGCAGTGAAAAGGAAATCTCTTCTTCAGATAGAGCTCCATTCTGTTTTTAATACTGTTACTGCATTGAAAGAAGAGAATTAAGACCTCAATAATATCCAGTTACAATGGAATAACACTATCAAGTCTTTTCTGTCTGTCTAATAGGGATGTTCGGCTTTCAGGTTACACTTCTTAAACCCCTCCTTTTTTAAATTCTCATTATAGAACCAAAATCATTCATTATTTTTATATCCAGCAGACTGAAAGAAGGAGTTTTGGGATCGCTTTCAAAAAAGCACTTTGAGGGATGCTGAATGATACTTGATGAATGCCTATAGATGGCTTAATAGAACATTTAACTGAAACGCTGAGTGGCTTAAAGTAATAGGAAGTGGGATCTCTGCTGTCTAAACACTTGTGTTCAGGCTGGATACAGTGTGGTGCCAGTGGCTTAAGAGAGATTTAGTGCATTTCTGCTCTGTGTTACCTTTAACTTATCATTTCACATCACTAAAAATCTCCCACCGCACCTTTTCCCCTCACACACACACACGCTCCATCTTCACTTGATCTATCTACAGTATCTCCTTTATGCTTTACCCTCCCTCTCATCTCTTTCCACATGCTTTTCTCCCACAATCCATTGCTAATCTTTCCAGTTCACCTTGCTCTGACTGACAGCAGAACCAAATACTCTCCCTCTCCAAAATCAGAGTGCCGGTTCCAACCAGCTGTTTTAGATTGTCCTCATGCTAACGCTAGCTCTAACCTGCTGTCTCTACTGTACGTCCGGGATGGCACTAAAGGGCCTGTTGTGCATATTTCATCATTGCATGGCTGTCTAATTAGGTCAGTGTGATCCACTCATTCCCATGGCAACCGAAGTGTGGAGAGAGGGAGAGGAAGATAGTGAGTGACTGAGACGGTCAAAGAGGGAGCCGAGGGAGATGAGGCAATGGAGTTGCCACTGGTTATGATGAATTCTATTAGCACATTGAGACTA
The DNA here is from genome assembly GCF_011397635.1 of Epinephelus fuscoguttatus. Taxonomy (NCBI): domain Eukaryota; kingdom Metazoa; phylum Chordata; class Actinopteri; order Perciformes; family Serranidae; genus Epinephelus; species Epinephelus fuscoguttatus. The sequence goes on along the minus strand of NC_064760.1, from coordinate 10,589,632 downwards.
ATGGATGAACCAACACCACCATTGTCAGCAGTTGTCAGTAAGTCAGTTTAGATAATGGATGTACAGTATGTATGTGGGCGGACTGGCACTCTGAGCCTTGTGTTTTGCATTCATTTGGCTCTCTGAATGCAGATATGTTCTCACTCAGACTTTTAAAAATGCATTTTCTCACCATATCTTTGATATTTTAGCTCTGATACTTGGATTAATAGGGAAGGAAGAAAGGGAAATTGTTTTTTATTTTTAAAACCTTGGTCTTTGATCACCATTCCTATAAAAGCAGCCCAGTATCCTGATGTTCGATTCTTCACCTCACAATTTACGTCCAACGTCAATGTTTAATACCAATGTAAGAATTTGTGTGGCCTTTAAATAGTGAGCGGGAGACCCCTCACAGACCTGTAATTAAAACCTTTTTTTCTGGATCTTTCTCTAACCTAAGTATTTACTTGCCTATCCTGAGTCAGGCTCTAACCTTTAAGCAGCTACTGTATAATCAATGTTTTTAAATTAACAGTGGAGCCAATGACTGTATGTGAGAGAGGTCACTGATTGCGATGAACTCATTTGCTGAAGTTCTCATTTTTTACGGAGCTTTCTGAGGAAAAGTTGAACTCATGACTGGGTGAGCACGATTTTATGCTGTAGCTGTTTCGTGACTTTGGTTACGGCTTTAATTATTGCCATTCCATATACTTTTTTTATTTTACTTTATTTTAATTTATTTTTTTTGCTGGACCACAGAGGCCAAGCCAAGCATATAAACTCAAAAGTCTGTCCATGGCTGACTGAGTAAGTGATGAAGTTGCACCATCGGTCAGAGTGACTGATGACACAAGTGTTGGTGTTTCCCCATTCCCCATTGCTCTTTCAAAATGCTGACAGGACACTGTCAGTCATGTATTGCTGTAGCCTATTCCTCACTTTCTGTAACCACTGCGATACCATGGTGGAATTAACAAGCTAGCTAGCTCACTAGCCAGCTGCTACGTAAGTAAAAGGTAACAACTTAATGCTTCATGAACACACTCTTGTCACAGTATAGGAAAGCACATCCCTATCATCAGATGAGTGACGGCTCATTTTCTGTAACTATGGTAAGGTTACCATGAACGCATGGTGGAGTTAGCATGATAGTTATCTAACTAGCCAGCCGTGGGCGAAGTGGCAGTTTTTGAGGGATCAAAGAGAGGATCTTCTCATCAATTGTTTGTGGGACAGCTGTGTCTGTATGACACAACATGACACAACATTTTTGACATTATTGACTATTGTGTGTAAATTGTCGGAACTTGTGCCGCCACTGTTATGAGGAAAAAGTTGAAATAAGACACTGATTGGAATTGTAGTAAAAATTACATGTTAAAATGTTGGAATGGATGCTGGGGATTTGATGCCGCTTCAATAACAAAATTCTCCTTTTGGTAACTGGCAATGATAAGGCATTTTACAAACTATTGTTAATCGGCAAGACTTGGCTCTAATTGTGGCAAATGGCTGCAAAGCTTCCACCAGTCACACAGGGTCGAACATCACTGACCAGAGCTAAAGAGGGAAGGTTGTGTTGAATGGAACAAAAGCAGCAGATCGGTGGGTACAGCTCCAATGTAGGTCCAATCTGCTGAGTGACTATGTCTAAGTGTGATGTTACTGTTCTTCATTTAAACATATATTTACGTACATTTTTGAGCTGGACTGTAACAGCCGGGCCTGCTCTGTAGGTGAATGTCATGGGGAATGGAAGTCTGCGGCTGGGTCTGGGGACCCATGACATAACACGAGCCATGACATAACACAATGAAAAGACCCCCATTTTAAATTAAAAGCCCTGTAGCGTTTCATACATAGTCCAGCCACATACTAAGTTTTGCCCTAATCTTGCAGGCGTGTCCTAAGTCCGTTGTGGCCTGTGGACTGGTTTTAAACAGCCCACGGCTTGTTGCTCAAAATGTACATCACTATATGTGGCCTACTATACAATATTGGTTAATCAAGCAAAATCACTTTTTTTGTTCACGTCACAATGGCAGGACTGTTATACAGTTTGTAGACATGTGGCGGGTTAAAACTACAGAACTAATGTGTTTTTATAAACAGAATGCAGACAAACAAATGAATGGTTATCTAACAGCAGACACTTCCTACTCAGTAGCAGACATGGCCACAGCAAAGAGGTGTAACCTGACAGGAAGGGCTACTGCTTTCAGGAGCGATGTAAAGTTGAATACTTTTTCACTGGAAGATGAAACAGTTGCATTTGTCATATTTGTTTGTAATTTTTGTTTTATAATAGCTCGTATGATGTAAGAAGCAGCTGTCCCCAGGTGTTTTTACATTATCTAATCTGGCTTGCATTCAAAAAAGTTTGAACTCCCCTGTAGTCTTGTTGCATTGTAGCTAATGCACATAGCTACCATGACGTCACCCATTCTGTGGGTCCATGGGGTCTATGGAAGTTGACTCACTTATGGAGCAGGCTGCGGATTAAGCAGTCGTTTGCTAGAATTTCATGTTAATTAAATAGGTGATAATATGTCAGTATTGTTCTTGCAGCTTGGTTCTGTTGGCCCCAAAAGAGCATTTAATCTAATCTGGTGTTTAGCAGAGGTTTTGGCTGCTGATATCCAGGGTTGTATATAATTTAGTTACGATAACATTTTACTCACCAAAATAGGTTGCTGCTGCAGTCACGACAAAAACTTAGGAGCTGCTTTTCCCATTTTTCTTACTTTAATTGGCACTGTAACCATTTAAATGTATTGCTTGTTAATCATCACAATATTCAGGGCCTTTAGGCCTGTTAAAGTACTATTTTAAAGAATTCAAAAAGTAATTGCCATCCATGACAGATGCTCGTTTCCCTCTACCCAAGTAAATTACCATTTGCAGATTCAAGTTCTGTCTCTAATGGCAGCACTGCATGCAGTCACAAAATCCTGCTCCCATATCTTTCACACAGAGCCTATTACCACTTACCAGTTGATTTAAATGGTGCTTCAGTCAGTGTGATGCAGAAAATGAACATGTATACCTGGGGTAGATGTTGGACCTTTCCTACCGTGGATGAGTGAGGAAACAATAGCTCGAAGCAAAAAGATTAGAGCTAATACGAAGCTGCAATTGTAGGTATTGAACTGCTTCCTCGATGCATCATTTATGAGCCGTTTCTTGTCTTGTTTGAATAGTTTTGCATCATATTATGCATATGATCACACAGTCACATACATCAGCTCGTTGAGATGTTGTTGATCAGTGAGCATGAAGTTAAGATTTACAGTCAAGGCTGCACGTGCAATGACTGGAAGAGACGAAATAATCTTCTCAGTGGGAAAAAGGAAATGACAGTTTACTGTTTCTCTGGCATCACAGCTGTGATTACCTGTATATTGTTTCAAAATGCTGAATAACAGAATACGACATTGCTCACTTGTTCATGTCTCCTCATTCTCTCCTGACCTTTTAAATCCAGGGCGACTTAGTGGTAAATGCAAAGTCACATAACATCTTTACTCTCCAGTGCAGTGTGAGCACAGCGCCTGTTTGAAAGGATGGCATGATGTTGGCTGCGAGCCATGACATAACATCTCATTTTAAATGGAAGTGATAACAAACCACATTGTTATCCGAGGGGAATATGCATCGTACAGCAGTCTGTGAACTGCAGAGGAAATCATTGGAGCCATGCCTCAGCTTGAGCTCTGGATTTAGAGCAGCAACAAAGGTTTGATGTTATTTATTTTTACATCACAAGGTTCATTGTACAGATGTGCAGCAGATTGGTGACAGAAAGCCAAATCATAACCACCATGTGAGCAGTGGTGTACTGACCTTTTGATGGTTTTGTTGGTATTAACTCAGTGGCTGGATTTTAAACTGATAATACACTGTCGCTCCACTCTAGTCAATTTTCATTTGAACACCACAGGCAGTAATGCATTTCTGAATAATACATACACTAATGTGAATACTTAACTCACTAATACCATTCATTACTTTAACATTGTTGGGCTTGTTTGCAGTGTTACCCAGAGTTAATAGGAGAGTAATATCTGCTTTGTCCCAGTGTGTTCAGTGCAGACTTGTCTGGTATGTATCAGCTCATTGGAGGGGGAGGTGACTTGACTCAGCCAGGGGAGGAGGATTACACCTCTTGAACCTCATGAACTTCAAATTTTCATTCATTTCTACATGTTGTGTGTGGCATCCCAGCTGGCTAGCTAGCCAGGGTTAAGTTCCGAGTTGTAGGTTGTGTAAACCTCGAAGCCTGACCGTGAGAAAGAGAGATCTGAGGGCTCTGCAGGTGCTAAGACTAAGTTAATGTTATCTAATGATGGTCAGTGAATGCTGCTTGTGAAATTACAATGCCTCATAGTCTGTTTTACTTAATGTTAAATACAGCAAACATGAGTGTAGGTCTGAAGGCTTTTTAGAAGGCATATTTGAAAAAGCGAGACAGAGTCAAGTAATGTCATAAACAATATATCTACTTACTTTTGACAGCGAGTAATTTATTAAGTAATTAATAGTAGTAGTAGTATTTATTTTGGTCCTTATTAACACTCTTTTAAAAGGAATGCACACAATTAAGATAATATAATGTACAAATAACTTTCTCATTGAAGTAAGGAATATCAATTTCACGTTTCATGTTTTTATATTGATGTTTCTTTGTTTTTTGAGCACAAATTCAATAATACACATTTATGAAACTCCCTTTAACATAACCTTGTTTCATTTGAAAAACATCTTTAAAAAAATAAGCATAATTTTATAGTGCTGTGGAAACATCGACACATTTCTCCTTCAAACAGCTGTATTTATCCAAGTTTCTCACCAGAAGCTACATTTGACAAGATAACATTGAACGCATCTTGAGAAAGTTGTAATTTACCTTCACCCAATACTTTACTGAATAGAGCCTGAACGCTTCACAGTGTAACATCAGTGCAACGAGTGCAACCTCCATCAGTTGTTCTTGCGGCCACTGGCTGCGTAGAGGTAATGATACATAGCTCTCCTGGTGATTTCATGTTCTCTCTCTCCGTACACACTCCACTCAATAGTGCTGTGGTTCTTAAGTGGGCACCAGAGAGCTTTTGGCGTTTGACATGATAACATACAGCGTGAATGGGGGTTCACTTGACATCAGATAACTTGCCCATCTCCCTCAGAGAGAAGGTAAAGAGCTGGAGAGGGGGTCCGAGTGGCTTATGTTGTGACCTTTTGAAATGTTTTAAAAATAATAGCAGAAAATACAAATAGTAAAAGATAAACGTATAGAGTTTTTTCCTTCCTCTATTTGTAGCGCCCCCTATGGGTGATGGGGCCCTAAGCATTTGCCTATATTGACTATGGCATGTGCCGGCACTGCTTTTTACTTACAATATTCAGATGAGTAACTCATTCACTACCAAGTTATTCTTAAACATACCAAAAGAAAACAACAAAAATGAAACAAAAACAATAAAAAACAAAAAACAATGGCAAAATTCCAAAATATTTCATACATGATAATAATTATACCCAACTTTTATATTTGTTTACAAATTTAATTTTAAACATGTTTTAACTGAATCATTTTATCAATGACTTGATTAAACTTTTCAATTAACGTGCCCAACACTGAAGACCTCTCACCATGGGTAACATCACAAACTCTATTCAAATCTTTATCTTTTTCTTTTTTTTTTTTTCCATTTTCTTGTGGCCGTTTTCACTCATGGTTAGGTCACATTCACCAGCGGATTTACCTCATGCCTTCATTTAGAACAAAATGTAGATATAGATGTCTATTAATGTCAATTATCATTCAAAATGTGAAAGATATAAAGATCACCCCATATAATATGACATTTACAATCATGTTACGACATATTTTAGACACATTACACACTGATGTGCATAATCCAAGGACAGCTCCACCTGCACATAAGGTTCAAAGACACTAATCAGGTTAAATTATCATTCACCTTACCCACCATTAATGCAGAATCAACCTTTACGCCAACATTTTGCTTTTGTCCTTGCTTTATCTTCTCTGTAAATCACCCTAAATTCTAATTAACTCATTTAATAAGCATTGATGAAACAGTCAAATTTAACCACACCGTAATGACCTTACTGTAATTATGATATATAGTTCATTCAGATAAAATTGCAAGCCTCCATTTTCCTCCCCACTGTCATAAAACCACCGCCGTGTTGCATGAAATTGATTACATCTGTAATTCACCTTGCTGTAGCAAGACGGGATGAAACACTCAACCCTTTTATCAAACCGCTCTCCAACTGCCCTCTGCAGACCAGGGATCAATATCAGCAGAGATTCAGCTGCAGAACTAGATAGAGCGGGTGATGGGAATATAAGTTCAAATGGAGACTGTGGTATTTGCCTTTAACAGTCTGCGCTTTAGATTGATGGAAAGGTGCTACATGTAATTGAATTACTCACATGTGGCAGCATGTGTTTGCTCTTTACTCTTTCTGTTTTATGGTTTGAGGGAAAGAAAGAAAAAGGTGAGTCGTTGGATGGTATTGATGCAGATTCTTTTATTAACAGTCCTCCACTTCTACAAAGAGCAGTGGTAGGCAGCCTCCAATCAGGCTGAGTGCTTTGACTAAACACATCTAGTCACTTTTACTAGGAACACCTTCCCTAAAGGCCAAGAGAAGGGTGAGGAGAGAGAAGAGAAGAGAAGAGAGAATTGACTCTCATTATTTGAACTTAACAAGTTCATTGTTGACTTTTGAAACGATTATCAACGCAATTATTATTCAAGGACTGTTCACTCTTGTTCTGGAACTTTTGACCATTTCACATCTGCTGTGTTTGAAGTCACTTTCATTCTAAAGGCCTTTGCAAACTGAGTTTGTTTTTTTCATTCAAAGTTGTTGGTACAAACAGAAATTTTTGAAACAGGTTCGATTTTCTGTGTCATTTACATCTGAATTCTGAAGCTTTTAGAGACATTTGACCAAGGATCAGTGAAGAAAATGTGGTGGCGGGACCCATCCGCAACAAGACAGAGGAATGGTGTGCACAGAATAATTCAGCTACTTTACACAGGTCAGATAGGAATATTCTGTACACAGAATGTGGAGACAGAGAGGGCCAAATACAAGACAGAGAGGGAGTGGTGACAGCCAAATAGGTAACTCCAGTGAGGAGAGGCAAAGGTGGACATGTGTCTGTTAATTGTGTCACGTACTGTGAATTTTCACAACGAATAGAAGAATAAAATGCATCAGAATTATTGTGTAAAGTTTCTGTGTGAAACAATTTTTTGGGACTGATTAAAAAAATTAATCTGAAAAAAGCTGACTCAGTGTACAAAGGCCTTAAGCATGTGGTGAAATTGAGTGAGTAGTGAGTTCGCACTGCATAGTATATAGATTTTGTGAATGTGAGAAATGCCAGAATTTGTCAGGATGAGATGTGAGCTTACTGTCATACTCATCTCCCCTACAATGCATCACTTTAGACTGCACAACTTCCAGCAATGATGTAGATTTTGAGCCAGACTGAAAGCTGTTAAGATTTTACTTTTTAAGGTTTAATGATTTTTTCAAGTAAAAGTAACAACCAGAAAAGTCTGAGTTAGACACTGGGTCTGGTTGCAATTGATGCTGTGAAGCAGTTCATTTTCATGAAAGTTCTTTAGATAAAAAACCTAGTGAAGCCCAACTAGTCTTCAACTACTGGCTTTAGCTAAGATCATGCCTACAAATGTAATTGTTTAAACTTTGGTCATTTTACTGAAACCATGACCACCAAAATATTGGCCTATTCATTCAGATCTAGCGGCCTGGTAAACAAGAGAGACAAAAAAAGCTGGCAATTCCACAATGCTGAAGCGGTTATAACGTCTGAATGTGTCCATTCTTCCATTACTTATATTTCTTTGGTCCATAAGGGTCCACCAATCAAAGGAGACAAAACAATATGTAACTATTGTTTTACCAGAATAAAGAGGTGTTGTGTTGGTATGCTGGGTGCCATAAAATGAGTGTTGTCACCCTCTCTGTCTCATAACTTATATGTTAATAGATTATTTGACTAATTTCTATACAGGTTATTCATACTAGAGTTACCAACATGTGGTCAGTTTATCCAAATAACACCTGTATGGAAATTTGTTTTTATGTTTTTGGAGATGCAAGATCCATATGCCAGGCCAGACCAGCCATCACTTGCTTTTTACTTGACTATATTTAGCTGTAAACGGGTCTGCTGGTAATTCAGTCTGGTAACTGCTTATCCTGCTGGGGGTCATGAGGGGCTGGCGCCTATCCCAGCTGACATTAGGCGAGAGGCAGGTTACACCCAGGACAGGTCACCAGACTATCACAGGGCTGACACATAGAGACAGACAACCATTCACACTCACATTCACACCTATGGACAATTTAGAGTCACTAGTTAGCCTGCATGTCCTTGGACTGCGGGGGGAAACAGGAGTACCCAGAGAAAACCTATTGACACGGGGAGAACATGGGGAAAACGTCTTGCCAGGAACCAGTAACCAGGAAAACCTTTTGCACCACCATGCCACCCTGCTGGTAATGGCATATTTAATCATTCATGTAGTGGAAGTACATACAGATTCATTAAGTAGTAGGTATCACATTAGTATGCGATTCCAAAGATGCCCACGCTCTTCATCAGCACATGAAGTTCGCTCACTTGTCATAGGACTCTGTGTTCAAACTTTGCGTTATTCATCATTATTGACTTAGCAAACAGTAAAAGTTAGAATATCAAAAAGTGATTGAAATAATGGTTTGAACATGAACAGTTCCATGACAACTGAGCAAACGTGGACACTGTGATACACTGAAAAGATTAAGTTGACCTTGAGCAGACATTGTTTTGGCAGCGACTAATTGTTGCAAAAATTGAGAAGAAAAACACACAAAAACTTGTTTTTTTTTTTCAAACATAAATCAGCACTACAAAACTTTTGGTATTGATGCAGTCAAGTGTATTGTTAGACCCACTTTCCTCCCACATCCCGGTCAGGTTCATGCCAGAACACCTGTGACTCATCTAGATGAGTCTCTGTAAAACCTCCACAGGGTTTGAATAAGCAGACGGACAACAGTCTGAAAATGAAAGAACCATGTTCAGCCATGCTTTTGAATAAGTCCTGTCTGGCACATAATTTGTTTGGAGTTTATTTTCTTTTTCTGCTTGCGCCAATGCTGTCTTTGCTCTGTTATCACGACTTTCCTTCTTGTGGCTACTTCAAAAGTTTCTGTGTGACCGTGCCCTTAAAATAAACCCACAGAAAAACCAAATGCACAACCAAAAATACCCCATCATTGGAAAGCTGGTTTCAGGGAAATCAGTAACTCAATGCATAACCTGAGCAGAAAGGGCAACAAAGAGAGAAAGACACTGTGCAGAAACACAGTGCATGATATCTCCTATTTTCCAAAGGTGGTGTTGTGTGTTTGTTCCCATTTATCAACAGTTCTCCAAAAGTCTTCAGTACTAAAGATGGATAAATCAGTCTGACAAAGAGCATGATAATGTTTTAACTGAGCTTTATTTCTGTCCTCAGGCCTCACGACGCTGCAGGTTGTTCTGGACACAGCAGCAGAGAGGAAGTGGCAGGTGACAGCCATCAACGTGGGGAACCTGAAGGACGAGAGGAAGGATGAGGCCTACCGCTCACTGTTCCAGGATCTGGAGAACAAGAAAGAGAGGAGGGTGATCCTGGACTGTGAGCAGGACAAAGTTAAAGACATCATGGAGCAGGTAGAATGTGCAGTTTTTATTTTATTTTTCATCTTATTTTAGTTTCTTTTAGTTTCCAGAGTGAATTTGCATCTGTCAGTTTAGTTTTATGCCTGCCTGTCAGTACAGGCCCTGGCCATAGGTATTATGTCTTCAGGTTGTCCGTCCCATTCTTGTGAATGCAATATCTCAAGAACGCTGTGACAGAATCTCTTCAAATTTGGCACAAACGTCCACTTGGACTCAAAGATGAAATGATTAGATTTTGGTGGTCTAAGGTCAGAGGTCAGTGTGACTTTGACCTGGTTTGTCCCACTCTCGTGAATGCGATATCTCAAGACCACCTTGAGAAAAAGTCTTCAAATTTGGCACAAACATCCACTTGGACTCAATGATGAATTAATTAAATTTGGGAGGTCAAAAGTCAAGGTCACCATCACTTCAAAAAACAAGCTTTTGGCCATAACTCAAGAATTCATACGCTAATGATGACAACATTTCACACAAATGTCTACTAAATGTCTTGGTCAAAAGTCCACTGCACAGTGATATTATTATGTTCTGCAAAACACTTTTCATTATTCAGTGTCGTAACTCAGGAACAGAAGGGGAGACATTTGGTCATGTACTGAATTGGTGACACTAATTTTGAATGCCCCACCTTGAAACTGAGCTGATTGTACAGATCTTCTGTGCTGCCAGGTTGAAGATGTGTGTGAAGTATCCGTGTTTTAGAATTTGTAACTTCTCTGCAGTAACGTCCATATTTGAAGCGTTGTCTTCTGTCATGGCTACCAAGAGTCTGAACAGATCTGAATATACACTGTGCCTGCAACTTGCCTTGTTCGTGGAGGCATACAACCACAAGGTGGTGTTTCTAGGTATTGTAGGGTAGGGATATTTGTCAGGGGCAAGATTTAGGTTCACAATAGGCATTACAATACAAACACAGCACTTTGTGAAGGCAGTTGACTCACAGTCATGTAGACATCCCAGTTTCAATAAACGTATAGACCAACACCTCCTCATGTTGTTGTGTTGACAAATTTGACCAAATTGACAAAGACCATAAAAACACACTAAACACATTTTCTAAATATTTTGATTTTATTTTAGTAAGTTCTGTAAGTACACAGTAATATTTCAGTTAGTTTTTATTTTTGACTAAAGTCTATTTTTCTGATAAGGGACTGTTCATCACTAATGAGGGAGGAGGGGGTCTTGCAAAAAGGGGAGGGATGTCAAATCTTTTTTTTTTTAAGCACTGGGAAAGAACTTGTGTTTTTTTTATTTCCCTTAAAAGAGGGGCACACACATTTAAATGGTTGTATCCTGTGTTTATTTTAACAGATTCTTAAAGCAAACTGCTGTGGGTGGGTTTGGAATATGTGTTTCCTTTAAAAAACACCAAAATCAGATCATTTATCATAGTCACAAACTGAAAAAACAGGAATTAATGTTGGATTTTCAGACTTCTGGCAGTCCTTGGACGCATCATGTGCTGCAAACACGTCTGTCAGAAAAAAACATAACCAAATCTGAGTTTCAAATTGACTTTATTCTACATCATATTTGAAATTTGGTCATAAAGAAACTGTTGGCATAAACTAACCAGCGTGCACTTCAAGACTAAAAACCAAGCCTAAACTTTTATTTTAACTCCAGGATTTAAAAATCTAACAACTAGTTAATGGTGGAGTGGGGGTCAAGCATTTCTGACAGTCACTCAAGGAGACTCAGAGTAAAATATTTGTAGCTTCAGGCAGAGTCAAAATAATATTACACCTCAGCCTCACCCTCTCCTCTAATAAATAAAGAACATTCCCTAACTAAAATGCTTTTTCAAACTTCATTTTACTCTTTAGTTTTAGTTACCTTTAAACAACCTTACAATGTATTAGCTGTATTAGCTTTGGTTTGTATAATTAGCCTTGTTAGATATCAAAATTTTGATGTGGTTCCATTTTTACAGCATTATCTAAACTCTGGACAGCATCAATCCACAGCTAAGAAACATCTTTGATTATTTTAACCTGATGAAGATGAGAGCAAAACTTCAGTAACTCGATATTTCTGCAGTAATTCATTGAGAACCTACAGTAGTTGTTACCCTGACGTGATGTGGACAGTGTTGTCAGGGGGTTTTGGTGTTATTGTGTTGTCTTTGATGCGTCAGTAAAGGAAACAGTTTGTATTTCACCGCTGACACCAGACTTTCATGCAGGTGAGGTGCACTGGGATTCAGGTAAAGGAATACAGGATGCTGCTGCCATGTTTTCAGCTGTTGGAACAAATAATGCAGCTACAGCAGCAGTCTGCTGTCAGGAGTCAGACTGCTGTGGGTTACTAAGGTCCAGTTTGTCTTCTTTTAAACTTTTTGGTTGGAACTTGGTTTTGGTGGTGAGTTGGAATTTGAGATTTCGTAACCACCAGGTGAGGCGGGCCTCGAGCTTGACAGGAAGCTGGTATCTTGTCTTTTCTTTTGATCTCCTATTTACTATCAGGGACATGGAGGGAGACAACAGAGGGAATAACAGTTGTGCCTGCTGTCTGCTTCCATCTTCTTACGATCAGCTCAGCCTCTCCCTGTTTGCTACACACTACTCATTTTTGTAAAGATGTGTTTTTGGTCCCCAAGATTTCTAGTACCTTCACTGCTGACAACACAGGCCTGTGGTTGGGTTGCTGCTGATACAGTCTCCTGAGCAGTACCTGAAAATATTTCAGTGATTTTGGTTTCCCGTGTTCAAATGAAATTTCAGTTCAGTTTTATTTATTTGAAGTGTGCATGTATGAAATGTATTACTTATAAATTCAACAATTTACTTGTACAATGAGGGAAGTGTCTTCTCATCTTGTAAAAGATAGGGTCAATCCCAGTTCTCTTCCCTTAACCATACCCCTTGGTTTCAAATGCACTCACCAGATAGATTCTCCTCAACGACGAAGGGGTTGTGTTGAGGGGTACGGATTTTTACCTAGGAATAGGGACGCCACTTCATGCGAATTAGCGTAACAGATGTGTTCACCTACGTCACGCTTATTGTCGATGTAGGCTTCAGCATTAATGGCTTCAAGGAAAACTCTGTAGATATTCATGTCGGCTACATTGTGAATTAGCGATTTTCAAGCGTTCATATTTTAACTCAACGCTTACAGATAACAATGCATATGCAGAAACGTAACACATTCTGACATATTTTGGAATTTTTGCATGCTTATTTGCGAAAATAGTGTGAGATGGCTTTCTCATGGAGGCTGCCATCTTCTGGAAAACTCACCTGGGTGGATAGTTTCGCAATGCATCCTGCGAATTTCAATTTTCCCCTCAGTTGAGATGGGTTCGTAAGTGTGCATCGCATGGCCCTTCAAATTAAGTGGGGATTTTAGGGGCTGAAAAGCACTTACCTAACTTTTGGGACACCCTAGCCCTTCGCAGAAACATGCAAAAACGAGGGCCAGGACCAGTTTTGAGGGGAAGTGTGAGTATTGGGACGGACCCTTAGTCTCACTAAGTGAATCTCAACTCAATCAAGCCAATACATAAACCAAAGCTGTCCATAAAACAGAACAGAAAATAAAGCTTGATTTTACACAATACGTAGCCTCTTCCTTTTATTTGGTCATAATATTCAGTTTGAAAGCAGCAAAGAAGAAGGGAAAACAGAAATATCTCATTATGTGAGAACAGAGTCTAAAGTGTAAATAACACTTGGAAATTATCTGCAGTATTTTTTAAAAAAATAAGGGAAAGCAGGAAATGCTAACAACCCTGTTGTCCTTTAATTACTGCTGTAGGACAAAAGTGATATTTTGCAGCCGAAATATGTGCATTTCATACAGCACTTAGAAAAACAGCATTGTCACACGGACCCAGCAGCCCAGCAGATGTAGAAAGGCACCATAACAATTACACTAATTGTTCATTTAGGCTGTAAACAAAACTGCAATTAAAGGCAAAACAGATGCACATAAACAGGTTATTTTTACTCCACCTTTTACCCAAGAGAGAGGCTTATTGATTAGCATTTAAAGCATGCCAACGTCTCTTTAACCGAATGCTGAATGAAATCAATGCCCGCAGCCTCGCTGCCTGTTTATCTGGGAGAAACAGAATCCGTCGAGGTGGAAGTTTTCTTGCTTGGTGTCAAAGACATTTACGTAGGAGATACAAGACGTTATTATTCAAATCTGCTTCAAGTAGCGGCCCTGACAAACGGAGGTGCCAGTCAGGCGGCGGGATTAGTTTCAGGTGTGTCATTTATGTGAGGTACAGAAACGGCACACAGCTGAGATATTTCTGTTATTTTCTGCTTTTCTGCTCCACTGATAAGAGGAGTGTATTTGCAATTGGATATCTCTGTCTAGCAGTATTTGTGACTGTGAACGCCACTTTTTTTTTCCATTCAGTGATAATGGCTAGGACTGTCAGCCATGTTAGGGTTGGTAGTGACACATTGTAATGTCTGAATATAATGGTAGATTTGTGTAGTTTGGATATAACCATTATTACATTTATGATTGTCTTATCTGCGGCTGTCACACTCGAATAACAGTGAATTTTTCTAAAATAATAGAGATACCAGAAAAAGCTTTGACGTAGCTTGCAGTCACATGGTGAGTCATTTTAAAACTGTATTAAAAGAAAGTCAGATCTGTTCAGAAGAACTTTACCTGCCTGAGACGTATTTCTTTATTCCAGCTGGACCTCATAACTTGTGCCTCTTAACCCTGCAGGTCATCACAATCGGCAGACATGTTAAAGGCTACCACTATATCATAGCCAATCTGGTAAGTTTACACCACTTCTACATTTCTTCTTCTTCTGTTTGGACTTGATGTTTCTAATGCCTCTCATATTGAGAGATAACATCAGGGCCTTAACTTTATATTTTCAGGGTTTCATTGATGGGGATCTATCCAAAATCCAGTATGGTGGCGCCAACGTGTCTGGCTTTCAGATTGTCGATTTTGATGACCCTTTGGTGTCCAAGTTTGACCAGAGATGGGAGGCCCTAGAAGAAAAGGAGTATCCAGGTGCCGACAGTAAAATCAGGGTGAGTTAAAGCATGCATTTAAAGAGACTCAAACAATGTACGGATAATTAGACAATAGGCCTTCGGGCTCAAAAATGCAAAAGGCCCCACCCCCTCTCCTACACAGGGCCAACACACACAGTTGTTGTTGCCGCTCTTTGTCTCTTTGAGGTAAATTTGTTACTTCATTGTGTGCAATTATTGGTTGTTTTGTGTCTCTTTGTGTTAATTTTGAATCTTTTTTGGTCGTTTTATGTCTTCTTGATGTAATTGTGTGTGTCTCTAAGGTAATGTTGTAAATCCTTTAGGTCATTTTGTGTCTGTTTTTGGTCATTTTGTGTCTCTTTGATGAAATTTTGTGTCTTTTTGGGGCAATTTTGTGTCTTTTTGGGGTAGTTTTGTGTCCCTTTGAAACCATTTTATGTCTCTCTGATGTAATTTTATTTTCCTGTGTGTTAATTTTTAATCCTTTTTGGTCATTTTGTGTCTTCTTGACATAATTCAGTGTGTCTGTGAGGTGATTTTGTGTGGGTTTTTTTTGAGGATGTTTTGTGTCTTTTGGGGGGAGATTTGTGTCCCTTTGAGGCCATTTTGTGTATTTTTTTGATTGTTTTGTGTCTTTGAGAATATTTTGTGTCTCTTTGAGGTCTCTGATGTACTTTTATGTTCCTTTGAAGTCATTTTGTGCTTCTTTGAGGTCATTTTATGTCTCTTTATGGTCATGTTGAGTCTTTTTTGGTTATTCTGTGTCTTCCTGATGTAATTTTGTGTGTCGCTGAGGTAATTTTGTATCTCCCTAAGGTCATTTTGTGAATCCTTAGGTCATTTTATGTGTTTCTTGGTTGTTTTGTGTCTCTTTGGGGTAGTTTTGTGTCTCCCTTTAATTCATTATGTGCATTTTTTTAATTGTTTTGTGTCTTAGAGAATATTTTGTGGCTGTTTGAGGTCATGTTGAATCTTTTTTGGCCATTTTGTGTAACCTTGACATGACTGTGTATCTCTGATGTAATTGTGTCTTTCTTGGTTGTTTTGTGTCTCTTTGGGGTAATTTTTGTGTTTCTTTGAGGTCATATTGTGTCTCTCTGAGGTAATTTTGTGTCTCTTTTAGTTCATTTTATGTCTCTTTTGAGACCTTTTGGTCTTTTAATGTGTCCTTGAGGTAATGTTGTGGTTGTTTTGCCCCTTTTTATAGTTATTTTGTGTTTCTCTGCAGTTCTTTTGCATCTCCTTGTTGTCTTTTTAAGGCCCTTCCTGGTGGGTAGTTGTTAATTTGAGCAACATTTTGCAGGTGAAAGCCAGAGGGGCCCATGAGACTTCAGGCCCTGGGCCTGTGCTTGGTAGGCCCATTCAGTAACCCATCATTGCCTCAGATGCACACATAGGCTTTTCTTCATCTTTGTTTTGGTTCTTTATTTGCAAATGCGATTGTTGGTGGAAAATGTCTTTGTAAGCACATTAATGTGCCTCAGTTGCTCTAATGTAAGCAAATTGCACTGTCCACCATCTGCATCACCCAACCTTACAGCCACACATACGCACTGTGTGCAATATTAAACACATCAGTGGGTAAAGATGTTTATGCACTGTTGCACAGGCACACATACCTTTTCTCATGAGCTGAATGCAATCATTTTTTATACAAATTATATTATCTATTATGTATGCAATGTAAATGATATTAGGATGTTATGTTATTGAATTGAATGATTATTCATTATATTTACTGCCCATACTGGTCCCTTGACGTAGCCAATATACTATCAGCTCTCTCAGAACTGAGCTTCCTCCCACTCTTTGTCTCCAACAGACACTATTAACTACTCACATTTGAAATATCAGCCATCGCCGAAAACATTCTCCCACCCTCTGTCTTCTAAATTGTCAAAGTTCAAGATCTTTTTTTACTGCCACACAGCCAGACCGCTGCAAGAGGTTCACGTCTGGGTGAAAAATCACTCTGACATTTACAACGCAGAACAAACTAGCGCAGCACAGAACATAAATACCACCGAAAAAATAAAGAGATCACCAAACATATAATATGCACTCTAATTAGGACAAGATGCTTAAGGGAGGATAATGAACAGGAGGTGTGGAATGTGTTTTTAGAGCTGCAGAGAATGCTTTATTTTTAAAGTGGCTCATGTTGGTCATCATTTTTTGATAATCGAATTTAAGGTTAGAACTTGAGAGTTACAGCCTCTTTTGTCAAATAATTATTCCATCCCTAAATAGTTGATGAGGGGAGGTTGTGTTTGAGATCCGTGGTTTGACTTGAGGCACAGACTTGACACCTGCTATGTACTTTGCCTCAAACCATAGCAGAATTATATTTAGACACACAGACGTAGTTGAGACAAGTCAGTGAAGCAAAGCATCTCATTCATGCTAATTGAGACTCCACAGATTTGCTGTTTTTGCCCAAATGAAATTAGGTTGTTGGGAAATCTGTCCACCCATAACAAGTGACAAAACATAACTATGTCCTGCAGGCTCTCACCAGTGTTAGATCTTCTGCTTCTCATGTCTCTGGTGTTCTTTGGTGTAAAGCAATCCTTGACCCGGTGCACTGGAAGCCAAGTTACTGACTTCATGTTTTGTGATTTCTTGGTCTTGAAGCCTTTACATGCCGGGGGCGTGACAAATAAACAACACGAAATTCTGAAATACTTGCCTGTGAATAATTTGCATCAGTAGTCAGTTTCAACACTAGTTCAATAAAAGGTTTGAATATATTGCCGCCATCCAGCAGTGATATGACTTTGCAACAATCCACTGACCCAGAGGAGTATCTTGCAGTTGATTAATGTAAATTGTTGTACAGCCTAAGCTACTGTACGCTATTAATTTGAATTTGAGTTCCCTCTGGTAAACAGGTATGCAGTGTATACGCCCGAGGCTTTTACTGTGAAAAATAAGAACAGAAGGAGTGGATCTAGTACGCCATGCCTTTGCCAAGGTTGAATAATAAAGTTTTCGGTCTTGTTTCAGACTACAGAACCACCATGTTGTTGCTTTAAAATCCTTTTAAGAGTAGACACAACATGATAAACTGGCCATGTTACAAGAACATATGGCAGATTTTTGCTGTGTGATCTTTAAGCTCTGTGTGAAAGAAGGTTACTCGTGCAAATTAATTACACAAAAAAAGCCCCTGATGTGAAAAGGCTTTTAAAGAAGTTCAAGTATTTACCACTATTAATGCCAGGGGTGTATTATCAGACAATGGACCCCTGGTCACAGATATGCAAGAGGCCCCCCCCTCTCCTACTCAGGAGCATGACACATACATTTTATAATTGTCTAGCTTCTTTTGGTCTCATTGTTATGCGTCTTTTTGTTATTTTAATGCATCTTTTTGTGGTATTGTGTCTCTTTGTAATAGTTTAGTGTCTCTTAGAAGTCATGTGTCTTTTTGCAGTCATTTTGTATCTTTTTTTGGTTGTTCTGTGTCATTTTGTGGTTGTTTTGCTCCTTTTTGTAGTTATTTTGTGTCTCTCTGCAGTTCCTTTGCACCTCTCTGTGGTCATTTTGAGTCTCTCCCCAGTCAGTTCATGGTGATTGAGTGACATTTTACATGTGACAGCCAGGAGACCTCCTTTGTACCATTGGTCCCTAGGCCTGTCTCTAGTAGGCCCATTCAGTCATCCTTCCATGGTCAATGCTGTTCATAAACAACAGTAAGGATACATGGTTTTGATTTGCAGAATGACTTCCGATATGCAGATATACATATATATACATATATATATATATATATACATATAAATATATATATATATATATATATATATATATATATATATATATATATATACAGTACAGGCCAAAAGTTTGGACACACCTTCTCATTCAATGCGTTTTCTTTATTTTCATGACTATTTACATTGTAGATTCTCACTGAAGGCATCAAAACTATGAATGAACACATGTGGAGTTATGTACTTAACAAAAAAAGGTGAAATAACTGAAAACATGTTTTATATTCTAGTTTCTTCAAAATAGCCACCCTTTGCTCTGATTACTGCTTTGCACACTCTTGGCATTCTCTCCATGAGCTTCAAGAGGTAGTCACCTGAAATGGTTTTCCAACAGTCTTGAAGGAGTTCCCAGAGGTGTTTAGCACTTGTTGGCCCCTTTGCCTTCACTCTGCGGTCCAGCTCACCCCAAACCATCTCGATTGGGTTCAGGTCCGGTGACTGTGGAGGCCAGGTCATCTGCCGCAGCACTCCATCACTCTCCTTCTTGGTCAAATAGCCCTTACACAGCCTGGAGGTGTGTTTGGGGTCATTGTCCTGTTGAAAAATAAATGATCGTCCAACTAAACGCAAACCGGATGGGATGGCATGTCGCTGCAGGATGCTGTGGTAGCCATGCTGGTTCAGTGTGCCTTCAATTTTGAATAAATCCCCAACAGTGTCACCAGCAAAACACCCCCACACCATCACACCTCCTCCTCCATGCTTCACAGTGGGAACCAGGCATGTGGAATCCATCCGCTCACCTTTTCTGCGTCTCACAAAGACACGGTTGGAACCAAAGATCTCAAATTTGGACTCATCAGACCAAAGCACAGATTTCCACTGGTCTAATGTCCATTCCTTGTGTTTCTTGGCCCAAACAAATCTCTTCTGCTTGTTGCCTCTCCTTAGCAGTGGTTTCCTAGCAGCTATTTGATCATGAAGGCCTGATTCGCGCAGTCTCCTCTTAACAGTTGTTCTAGAGATGGGTCTGCTGCTAGAACTCTGTGTGGCATTCATCTGGTCTCTGATCTGAGCTGCTGTTAACTTGCGATTTCTGAGGCTGGTGACTCGGATGAACTTATCCTCAGAAGCAGAGGTGACTCTTGGTCTTCCTTTCCTGGGTCGGTCCTCATGTGTGCCAGTTTCATTGTAGCGCTTGATGGTTTTTGCGACTCCACTTGGGGACACATTTAAAGTTTTTGCAATTTTTTTCGGACTGACTGACCTTCATTTCTTAAAGTAATGATGGCCACTCATTTTTCTTTAGTTAGCTGATTGGTTCTTGCCATAATATGAATTTTAACAGTTGTCCAATAGGGCTGTCGGCTGTGTATTAACCTGACTTCTGCACAACACAACTGATGGTCCCAACCCCATTGATAAAGCAAGAAATTCCACTAATTAACCCTGATAAGGCACACCTGTGAAGTGGAAACCATTTCAGGTGACTACCTCTTGAAGCTCATGGAGAGAATGCCAAGAGTGTGCAAAGCAGTAATCAGAGCAAAGGGTGGCTATTTTGAAGAAACTAGAATATAAAACATGTTTTCAGTTATTTCACCTTTTTTGTTAAGTACATAACTCCACATGTGTTCATTCATAGTTTTGATGCCTTCAGTGAGAATCTACAATGTAAATAGTCATGAAAATAAAGAAAACGCATTGAATGAGAAGGTGTGTCCAAACTTTTGGCCTGTACTGTATATATATATATATATATATATATATCTGCCCCCCACCATTGACTCGTTTAACTCGAGCCCCCCTTATGTGGTTTTGCAGCAGTGTACCTGACAGTTATGTTCCCTCTTCTGTATGCGTTTTTAGCATTTTATTCCTTTTGTACGGCACTTTGGTCAATGTGAGTTGTTTTTAAATGCTCTTTATAGATAGATTTGAGTTGAGTTGAGATAACAACTTATTTGGCTGATAGCCAATACTGATATCAATATATCCACTTTTTTCCCCAACTAAATTTACTAATCATCGAGTATCTTCTGATTGATGATTCATTGCTCAGTTGCTCTGATGTAAGACTACAGAATTATAAGAAGTAAGAATAGGAGTATGAAATAAAGTGTGTAAATATAAAGCAATAAATAAAATAAAATAGAAATGAAATGTACATTAAACTACGAATAAAACGTGCATTATGCTACCATGTTTAACACTAGTACTTAAGATATAAAGATTAATTTTGTGAGTATTCATGGTTGTAGGACACATAAGGGTACAACTCAAAATACAGTATGTAAAGTAATGAAGAGAGTCTGTTGCACAGTAGTGTTGTCACAATACTGGAATTACTAACTTTGATACAATACTATCATAACATTTATTGATATTTGAGTCTGTTTTTGATACCTCAGAGAAATTGAAATTGAGGATATAAAGTGTAAAAGTTTTATTGAAAGACAAGTAAAACAGTGTAACAAGACAAGGATGACTTTTCTTCGTTTGGTTGGTAGCAGTGAAAAGCAGAATGACTGTAACCATTAACAGTAAGGATGACAACACACAGCTGATACTCGTGTATCGATACTGTGGAAAATGAGTACTGAACCATTTCAGGTATTCAGAATTGGCACAGGAGTTAGGATTATGGATTCTTACTTCTCTGACAACCCTAATCCTAACACCTTTTCTCATTGCTCTGCTTTAGTACACATCAGCGCTGACCTACGACGCCGTGCAGGTGATGACAGAGGCCTTCCGCTACCTGCACAAACAGCGCATCGACTTCACCAGGAGGGCCAACAACGGTGACTGCCTGGCCAACCCCGCCGTTCCCTGGGCTCAGGGAGTGGAGATTGAGCGAGCACTCAAACAGGTAACACCATGCACTTACACACATCCTTTTGTTGGTGAAGACTTGTTGCCGTGGTAACGGCAGAACTCCCATAGAAAATGCACCAAGCGCCCACGCAAAGTGCTTCTCAGAGATTGATTAAAGACTGATGTTTTCACCATGCATGCGGATGCACACAGACATACTGACAGAAGGAACAGAGGTCTGCCCACGGACCACAGTCCTCTGAGCTTTGAATTAAGACAAAATCAGCTTCACTCCTGCTGAGAAATTAAGCTTGACAGGGAAAGTGGTGTTCCAGGTTGTAGCAAACGGATCTGAACTCGGAATACAAGTCAGATTGGAAGTGATTCTGCCATTTAAGCCAACTGATGACAGATCTCAATAGAAACTCTAAACTTAAAGCATTTATATTCAGAAAACATTTACTTTATCTGTAATGACATCGTGGATACTACCTTCAGTGTCTGAGGAGATAAACTCAAAGTAAAGCGCCTGTCAAATATGTGAAACATGTTTTATTAAAGAAAATGCCTGTGATGTTGCACCAAGAGTTCAGGGTCATCATCTCGGATTTCCATAAGAGTAGCGAACTGATAGGACAAGCATATCTTCATCTCTACCAATCTGACTTGGAAAAAGTCCCGTGTCACAAGGGACATTGGAGATGGGTGTCACAACCTAACTGTGTCCAGGGTGAGATTTAGTGATGATTGAAGCATTGGAAGGCAACATCTCAGAAAAGTTTTCCAGACCAGTATGATCAGTACTTAGATATGATGCCGTCGTTTAGTACCAGAAGTAGGACCAAGTCATAGTTTTGGAAGTTACAAGTCTTAAGCTTCAACTTTCCAGTCATAGACAAGTCATAATGCCCTCTTCACCAAATGTAATGTGATTTCAACAAGAGTAATAATATATTGAATTTACAAAAGTCACAAATGCTTTTTAAACTTTGTATTTGTTAAAACAAGTTTGTCAATAAGTTACTGAGTTAATATGCTAACATTAGCTAAGCATTAGCTCAGTAACTCTATAGAGATGTCAGAGTGAGGACTTGAGCTGGCGACCTTCCGGTTCCCAACCTACTTCTGCCACTCCAAGTGTTGACTCGTTGGAATAAATTGTGTTAACGTGAGTTGATTTAGAAAATAAAAAAGGAATTCATGGATTCATGGCACTTTTTGAAGAACTAACTACTTAATCTGTGAGCTTTGGGGAAGACATCAAGTATTTTCAAGTCAAAATTAAGGCTCAAGTTCAAGTGAAGTCAGGATTCATTGGTGTTGAAGTCCAAGTCAAGCTGCAAGTCCTTCTTTATTTTGTCGAGTCAAGTCTAAAGTCATCAAATTTGTGACTTGTCTGACTTGAGTCTACACCCCTGCTTGGTACACAGGAAGTCTGGATATGCATATACAAGATGAAGAGTAGCCTCCTTTATCCACCCCATGAGGACAAGACAGGGAGCTTTTGGGTCGGGATCAAACATGTCAGATGATACGCCTGTGCAAGGAGAAATGAAATCCTCTCAACATGTTTGTTAGGCTTTCAAGGATAGACCCAGTGTGTTTGGGTTAGAAATGCTGCATTTAAACATAACTGTGTTTACAAAAATCTCCACAGGATACCTTTAAGCCTCCTTCTGGTCCTTCCTGCCTTAGCCCTTTTGTTATTTTAGTTGGCTGCCAATAAGAGAAGAGACGGAAAACATTTTTCAAGTGTTTCAACACACGCTGCGATCTCCTCTCTAATCTGGACACCGATAGTTTCCTTATGTCTTTCTGCTTCTTTGTACTGTAGCTCGGCATGAAACCTTATTTGAAGTCATTCAGGATCGTGGCACTAACTTTGTAGTAGAGGACAGAATAACAGGACACCGTTTTTTCATTGTGCCTCATGGCCAGTTAGTTCACTGACTTCACCTAAGTACATGTATCAATTAAAACACAGTATGAATTACACAGAACACATGAAAAAGCTGTTAACATGTGACAGAGCAGTCGTAGTGTACACGCTGTGAAAGCCAGTCTGCAGATGCCAGGTTGTAACAGTGCGATTTTCTGTCTCTCAGGTGCGAGTGGAAGGCCTGACAGGAAACATCCAGTTTGATCAACATGGCAAACGAGTCAACTACTCAGTGAACATAATGGAGTTAAAGACAAATGGTCCTGTAAAGGTGAGCATCTGGTTGGTCCCCTTCTCTAGCAATGAAGTTAAATACATATGTAATGTAATATAACTGTTATTAAAAGTCTTTTTTATCTTGTGGGTTTGAATTTGATGATCAGCTTTTGCAAAGCAGTACTCTTCTGGTAGCATTTAAAATTAATTGCAGACATGGATATTATATTATGTGATATCTGAACCAAGTACAGACTCAGTGACCACAAACTGACAATTGAAAAAGGCAACCCAGTCGCCAGAACCAGGCATACCTTACGTTTGAGCGTATTATATAATGAATAAGTTCAAACTTAATATTTCATCAACGCCGGGCTTCATGTGTGGGTAGGTTTAGGCACAAAAATCACTGGGTTATGGTCAGAAAAAGATCATGTTTTGGCTTATAATACCCAGTTGTGATGGTGCAATCCAATCTGGAAATGTAGATCACTTTTTGTGGCACTATCCAGGAGAAAATGCAGCAATGGCTTGGTTGCTTTTCGTCACACTTTCTGGGAGTTAACAAACAGATGACGTGGTGAAAAACAACCATTTTTCATCACACTTACCAGGAGAAAACGCAGCCATGTCTCTAAAAACACAACTGCTTTTCGTTGTGCTTTCCGTGGAGAAAATGCAGCAACGGATTGGTTAAAAACAACTGCTTTTGTCACATTATCCTGATGGGAAACGAAGCCATGTCTCTCTCAAAAAATCTGCTTTTCATGGCACTATCCCCGGTGGAAAAACAGTTAGCTAAAACACAACCGGTTTTCTTGTTTGTTGGTCACAGTGGTCTGCAGCTTGGCAGGCGTCTTGCCTAGGTGACATGCCATTCACCATACCCTTCATTCCCTGATGACTGAGTCAGCTCATATAATAACATCACTTTAGAAACGCTGTAAATGCAAATGTAACATATTTGTAGTCTGCAGAAATGTACAATGCCAACATTTTTCTTGTGACTGGTTTTGAAAAAAAAAAGGCGACAAAAAATCGTGGCAACAAAAAGAAAACAAAATACGATGTGTGTTAGACAGGTAAAGTTGAGACAAAGATGGACTTTCTCCTACAATGTAAAACATTCAACAAACATTGAATTTTAACACTTTCAGATCCTTAATTTCAGATTGCACAGGGCCTTCAAAAAACTTAACATTGTAAATATTTTTAGAAGAAGAAGGTTTTTTTGTCCTTTTTCTCATGTCATTATTGAGTTGTATTATCCTCGACTCTTTGGCCACTTGACATTCATGCTTATAAAGCATATTGAAACTGAAAAATTGAAAATAGAAGACTGATATTATTCTTTTTCCTCCTGACAGATTGGATACTGGAATGAAGTTGACAAAATGGCTGTTACCAAATCTGATGTCTTTGCAAATGACACGACAGGAATGGAAAACAAAACAGTTATTGTCACCACCATCTTGGTAAATATTATTATAGATGATTGTGGAACTAAGTATAAGCTGCTTTGTGTCTCCCTTCTGGTGATAAGTAGCTGGGTAAACAGTGAGCTCCTGGTCTAACTATGGCGCAAAATTTTTAATGCCAAGGACATCCTGAATCTATTAAATATGTATGTAACATAGAACTTTATTTGATTTACTCTGAATTAGGCTATACACTTGTGGTATTTCTAATCTTACCTTTCCATAAAGGAGAGAATGGTTTTCTTTTGTTGTTGTTGTTGTTGTTGTTGTTGTAGCCACCAGTTCTGAAGGAATCATGTCTTTAGATTGATAACCAGAATAACAGCAGGCCATTAATTTCTGCTGACAAGTATGTGCTTTGTTTAAGACCAGTGCCCTCTTGTATTCATAATGACCTGTCAGCCCAATGTGAGATTGTTGCGTTTGAAGCTACTTTTAACATTGTAATTCAAACCTCTTGAGCTGAGCAGTGTTTTCTGTTTTGTCTCTGTCCTTCAGGAAGCTCCATATGTAATGCTGAAAAAGAACGCTGACCTTTTTGTAGACAATGAGCGCTACGAGGGTTACTGTGTAGATCTGGCTGCGGAGATAGCGAAGCACTGCGGCTTCAAATATCAACTGAAAATCGTGGGGGATGGGAAGTATGGAGCCAGAGATGCAGAGACCAAAATCTGGAACGGGATGGTTGGAGAGCTAGTGTATGGGGTGAGTTGTCTTTAACAAGAGCTAACACAAGTCTTTGATCAACACCACATGCCACTCATTCTGATTATTCCGTTTTGTCCTTTGGTTTGATAGAAAGCAGACATTGCAGTGGCTCCTCTGACCATCACTTTGGTACGAGAGGAAGTGATTGACTTCTCCAAACCCTTCATGTCTCTGGGAATCTCCATCATGATAAAGAAGCCTCAGAAATCCAAACCAGGAGTCTTCTCTTTCCTGGACCCGCTGGCCTATGAGATCTGGATGTGCATCGTTTTCGCCTACATCGGTGTCAGCGTGGTTCTGTTCCTCGTCAGCCGCTTCAGCCCATATGAGTGGCACACTGAAGAGTATGAGGACGGGCAGATCCAGACCAATGAGTCGACTAACGAGTTTGGCATATTCAACAGCCTGTGGTTCTCCCTTGGAGCCTTCATGCGCCAGGGCTGTGACATCTCACCTAGGTAGGTCAGAAAATTCAACAACTGCCATGTTTTTCTCAGTTTAATTAACCAAAAATAACCTGTGACTTCATGCATTTAAAACTTGGAGTGTTAGTGTGGTTTTTCCACATTTCACAGGAACTGCTGACAGAGGTTATTTGGAACTGTGATTTTGCAATTTGGAGTCAACAAAGTGTATTTTTAGCTATTCTAGCAGTCTGTTTCCAGGGATGACACTGTCGGACAGTCTGTTGGTCCAACACTTTAGCACAGAGGATGAGGCCTATCTGTTTGCTAGGATCAATGGACAAGGAGCATGACTAACTTTGTCCATTTGCTGATATTTTAATCTGTGCCGCCAGGTCTGAATTTTAACTGTCCAACACTTAATTCAATGAATGGACATCTTGATAATAATGCATTTTATCTGTAGGCACCTTTTAAAGCACTCAATGGCACCTTACAAGACACATTAAAAAAACCAAGCAGCAATGTATCTTCAGATCATAAAATCAAACTATTTCAGAGTATACAATAAAGTAAATCAAATGACCAGACAAAAATCCTAATTATAAATATTAGATATAAAATCATCATCAATGCAGGTCACCATATGTGTGTCTACATTAAATCAGACCGAATATACTGTCTTGAAAAGATGTGCTTTCAGACGGGATTAAAAAGTGTTGAAGGGAGTCAATATTGCGAATGTCGTGGGGGAGAGAGTTCCAGAGGTGGGGGGCAGAACAGCTGAAGGCTCTAGGACCCATGGTAGTCAAACGGGCAGATGGTGAGAACTTATGACTAATGACTGTCAGCCGCAGCTGTACTCTCATTACTGCTAACAAGTTGAATGATTTTAGTATAATCACCTGCTAAATATTAGCACATCATACTAGCTTTACGTGCGAAACATAAGCATTGTAACATCTAGCAGTGTTTAACATGCATGTTGACATGCTTAGGGTGGGAACACATCCTGATCTCCTCCCACTCGGAAAACTGTTCGGGCACTAGGTGCCCGAACAGTGGAGGTAGGTTGGTTCTTGACATTGTTAAGCAGGGTTTCTCACACATTAATTTATCTGTTGCGGCCAGCCAAGGTTAAAATATATGCGGCCACGTTTTGATTTTCTATTTTTGGTGCTGTTGGAAAATGTATACTATTCGGTGATACAAAGCACCACGTTCTTGCAGCACAGAGCGTACTCTGGACATGGACAGAGCAGGCAAATGGCAGGCTCAGTGAAAGTGAAAAGTGAAAATGAAACTTAAGCAACAGCTGCTCCTCTCATCCATTGATCTGATCTAATCAGCTCTGTTTGGATTGACCGATCAATCATCCAACCCGAGACTCAAAACTGCTCAAACTGCTGCTGAGGCAAAATGGAAGAGTCCTGCCTACGCAAAAACCTCTAAATTTAGAGAGGGGAACACAAACTCTCACAGGGACACATAAGCAAAAGTTCGCTTTCACTTTTAAGCATGTCTACACTGAAAACAATGGAACTGAGGGCGCAAAAAAACACGGCATGTGTGCAGGTCCTAACTAACCCTAACTATATGTTAACACGCTAGCGTTAGCAAATGTCAAACTCATTTGATTTAGCTAACAATAGATAATTTCTGCTGCCACACACAAGACAAACTTTTTGCTTAATCTTGGCAAGAATCTTTTGAACATCTTGAACGTCTTGTTTTTACAGTGCTCACAGTTATTAAGGGACTTTCATGGTTGTTCTTCATCAATGTAGTGTCAGATAAACTTATGTATATAGATTTAATAACCTCAGAATCAGAATCAACTTCATTGTCAAGCAGGTTTTCATATATAGGGAATTGGTGTGCTGCTGCCAACAAGATTGGCGAGGGTAAACTAAATTAAAAAATAAAAGCAAGAATTGCAAAATAACTTGTGAGAGCAGACAGGTGAGTCATGTCGTCCACAGAGATGAATCAACATGTCTTCTACATCTCATCCTGATGATGTGAGGGGTGTCAGCATGACTCCAGATCAGGAGAATGTGTTAGCCTGTAAATTATTATATAATGTAAGTTTATTTCTCCAACTAAAGCAGGGCCGCCCTTCCTTTATTTAAAATATTTGTTGAGCTTGTTTGTTTCCTGGAGGCATGTTATTGAACCCTAGACAGAGCCTCAACATATTACTTTAGGCATAGATATAGTATTATTACACACCGCAAAGGGTACAGACTCTTCACGTCATTGTCTGCTGTGATGATATGATATGACAAAATTCAACGACATCAAGCTTATCACTTTGATGGGATTAATTATTAGTCACATCAAGAGTAAATTTTTTAATAATTCGTAATAATTAGTAACTCAAGGAGTATTACTTCGCTTCCTTCCCGTTATCCCTCAAGAAAAGTGTTTTAATATACATGAAACTTTAATGCAATCACTTCCTGTCTTCTCAGTACAGTTGCATAATCTGTATTTGATACCGAATGATTTGTTAAAACTGTAAAGTACCATTGAATGATTAAAAAAGTGAATATTTCTCTTTTTGTTTTTCCAATAGATCTCTGTCTGGGCGCATTGTTGGTGGCGTTTGGTGGTTCTTCACTTTAATCATCATCTCCTCCTACACCGCTAACCTGGCTGCTTTCCTGACTGTCGAGAGGATGGTCTCTCCCATTGAAAGTGCAGAGGACCTGGCAAAACAGACTGAGATAGCTTATGGGACTCTGGACTCTGGCTCCACTAAAGAGTTTTTTAGGGTAAGAGATACTCTCTTTGTATTCTACTCCTGTGGAAACAAGGGCTTAGATTTGAGCCATAGTAGCTGAAAAACAACATGCTTCACTTCTCTGTGAACAATGCTCCACTCTGCAGGAAATGAAATCATTGTTGAAGGAGTATATTGACATTCCAGTGGGTGGTACAGGCTGTTCTCACGTACTGTTCTTATGAATATCTATGAAAAGTTACGCACCAGAATTGGTATATGACCCAAGTAAGCTGAAAGGCTGCTATCACATGACCAATGTGCTGAGAAAAAAGCTGTCTAAAGAGCGAAAGTCCGCACAAGGAGACAGGTTGGGGTGGTGGATGGGTCAAACAAACACAGGACTTTCCCCCAGGAGAGCAGTGTTTGTGTCCCATGTAAAACCAAGTGGACTTTGAGTTATTTACGTCATCACAGTGTCTCTTTTCCAAAACATAACCTTCGTAACTTTATTTACCTAAACAAAACCTGCTACAGTTTACGTTAAGCATGTAACTTTACATTGAGTAAAAGTGTCTTATCCTAAACTTAACCTACGTAAATGTACTTGCCTAGACCTAACGTACATAACTTAACATTAAGTACATAGCCTTACATTAGGAAATGAATGATAATACCACTTGTGGGGCGTAATTCATTAGATACTATATGAACCATTGTATGTGCATTTTCTTTATTATAATTTCACTTGCCTAACCCTAACCTATGTAACTTTACTTGCCTTAACCTAACCTATATAACTTAAGTATGTAACTTTATGTTGTATATGTAACATGACAATGCCCAACCATGACTATTTTTCTAGTCCTAACCTACGTAACTTTACTACTTGCCTAAACCTAACCTATGTATCTTTACGTTAAGTAATGTAACTTTATGGTATGTACATAACATGACGACACCATTCATGGGGTGCTAATTCGTTAGATATCACATGGACTACTGTATGTGCATTTTCTTCACCACAACTTGACTTTCTGAACCCTAACCTACATAAATTTACATTAAATATGTAACATTATGTTGAATGTGTTACATGACAATGCCCAAACATGATTATTTCCCTAAACTTAACCTACATAACTTTAAGTTAAGTACGTTATGTGACAATGTCATTTCTGGGGGTGCTAATTTGTTAGTTATCATTTGAACAGTTGTTTGAGGATATGTTGAGTGGTGAGGTTTTGTCCCAAAACATGGATTGAAAATTGAGATAAAATACTGCATATTTTAATTGTAATTTTCTGTTTTAAGGCAGTAAAAATCATATCAGCATCACATACAATTTTTGGAGGAAGAAATAATGTGTCTTAAAGCTGTTAATAACCTTTTTGTATTAACAACAGGCGCTTCTTCTGTGTTCTTATTTCCAAACAGCGCTCAAAAATTGCCCTGTTTGACAAAATGTGGACATACATGCGCAGCGCAGAGCCCTCCGTGTTTGTGAAAACCACAGCCGAGGGGGTTCTGAGGGTCCGCAAGTCCAAGGGGAAATACGCCTACCTGCTGGAGTCCACCATGAACGAGTACATCGAGCAGCGGAAACCCTGTGACACCATGAAGGTGGGAGGCAACCTGGACTCCAAAGGCTACGGGATCGCCACGCCGAAAGGATCCTCATTAAGGTGGGTGGAATAGTATAACAATGTGTCCAATGTTGTTATAGTATCCCACCTACCCTGATGTAGCTTTGCTTATTTGTCTCTGGTTTGTATGAGGAGATGAGGTAACGCCCCTTCCCCTTCAAATTCTTTAAAAACCATTGCAATTTATTGTAAGTCGATAAATTGCAAAAAAAAATGTTTAGTCATTTTTTTTGAGTAATTGACGAATTTGTTGCGATAGTTTCCAAAATTATTAATACTATTAATGTCTTACAGAGTATATTGAGACTCATTCCTCCAATCCAGGCTGGATTTCACCTGGATTTTTAAGACCTACTCTTATTAATTATTCTTATTAATAAGATTTTGAATCATAATTTGAACCTTTTATATTAATTCACCCATTTAATCTAAATTCAGATTGGTCTCCTGTAGTCTTTTGTCTAGTTCTGTCCTAGCTTATGTCTTTTTCCATGTTCCTTTATGCTTAACAGTTT